>NC_044198.1:1746830-2046830 GCF_900880675.1 Sparus aurata
CAAGACTCAAGAAAATTGTTTTCATTTATTAACCTTTCTCTTGTGTTCCACATATAGCGTCTTTTACACACACGCCCATAACTTTCACACATCCCCCAAAATCCTGCCAAAATACTATAAAAAATAAATAAATAAAATATAATAAAACATTTAAGTGTGACAAATCTGCAAGAAAGTAAGAAATCTGGAAGGGGGCAAATACTTTTTCACTGCACTGTATTTAATGGAGAGGGAACAATACCTGATGTTAAAAGGCTGAAAACCACAGGACAAGTCTGTCCTGCTGGTCAGAGGTGTAAGGCTCAACCAGCCTCCTTTAATATAATAGGTCTAATAATAATAATAAAAAGTCTAAGTCTACTTTATATAATTGTGGGTCATTTTGATGTAATTATGTATAGTTAAAGGGGTCCAAAGTGATGCATTGTTAAATCAACTAACTGTGATAATGATTTTTTTTTTGCATGGGGTGAAAGAAATTCAAGAACAATTTAAAAAACTAATCATTGACACCTACTGTACCAGTCTGGAAAGTGTTAGAAAGACATTTCTAAAGCTTTGGGACGCCAGTTAACCACGGTGAGAGGCGCCTTTATCCACTAAAGGAGAACGCTAAGCTTAGAACTAGGGCTGAACGATTTGGGAAAATGATCTAATTGCGATTTTTTCCCCCCAATATTGCAATTGCGATTTAATATGCAATTCTTTTTTATTTTATCCTCTTTTTTCCCAACAAAACATACTGAATGATAACCCTAACCCCATGACCAAAGCAATATTAGATACATCTACTAAATGACATTTAGTGTAAAATGTTCTTTCCCATAGGCTGGGCCTATTTGTTAGAATTAAATTAAAAGACGTATGACTTGAAATAAATGACATTTTTATTTAACTGCTCATTACAGAAACATCTGTGGCTTTGCCACTGTGCATTTAAGTAATTCAAACAAAGGCATGCACTTTGTAAACACTGTGTGCAAAATGTACATTCTTAAGAAAATAATTAATTAAAATTATGTGTATCTTACTGCTCCCAAGTCAGTTACATTTCACATAGCTGAAACATAGAATTTGCCTCTACTACTTTGAAAATATATTGTAAAATCAAAGTAAATAAAGTTATAAATAAAAAACAGAGAAATGCACTTTTAAATTAGACAATAAAAAACAATTTGAATAGTATAATATAGATCAACCTCACTTATCTCAAGTACACAACAATAACACACCACACAGACTATGAGTATGGCACTGCCAGCCATAATGATCCAACAGTTTTGTTCTCAGTGGCTCACAGGTTTTTTGCTAAGAAAACCAGCATATTGACTTTTGCTGGCTTCAAGGATGAGCGAGTGCAAGTCACAATATTCCCTCCTGTGCTAAAAAGACGCTCTGAGGGAGCGCTTGTGGCAGGTACACAAAGATACTTGTGGGCCATGGTGCACAACTGTGGGTAGCTGATCTTGTGCACCCTCCACCAAGCCAAGGGATCATCTTCTCCATCGATGGCAGGAATCATCAGGTAATTGTTTACCTCTGCCTCTGCGACATCTTCAAGTTTTACAGGCAAAGAAGTAGAGGCTGTGCTGGTCTTGAAAAAACTGCCAAGAGACCTCTTCGCCTTTTCCCCCAAGGGCTGTGCACTTTGAGGTATCTGAACAGTTTCAGTACGAGACCTCTTCTCCTATTAGATGACAAAAACAGCCATTAGTTTTCCAGTTAGATTTTACAGAAAGATTGTGTTTTTGTGAAATACTTAATTATCATTTACCCGATGATATGTACGTTGTGCTAAGTCTACCATCTCTGTCTTCAGTCGGGTCTTGATAGCAGGGATGTTGTCAGTACTGATGTACTGAATTTTGAACCTAGGGTCCAGGAAACAGGCAACATCCAAAAGCTCCTGGATGTTTGGGTCTCCATATTTGTTATTGAGGTATGCTAGGACTTTGGTTTTTATTGATTTAGTCAGGTTGGTGTCCTCAGCATCTTCAGCCAGGACTGATGTGGCAAAAAGGTGGAGTACTGGCTTGAGGTAGGAGATGCTCACATACTCCTCTCCAGAAAGAGCATCAGTAAATTCCAGTAGAGGATGCAGTGCCTTGTGAATTGACTCCAACACGTCAATATCCTGCCAGGTTGGGATGAGGGAGCGTGCATATCGATCACCAGACAATACCTGAGAAATGGCTTTGGCCTGTTCAAGCACTCTGGCAATCATCATTTCTTTAGATCCCCATCTTGTTGGGCACTCAGTTATGAGGTTGTGCTCAGGGAGTTTGAGCTCCCTCTGTGCCTCTGTTAGTGCTGCCTTCTTCTTCCAACTGTGGGAAAAGTGCCCCACCAGCTTCCTGCACAGTGCTGTTGCCCTTGACACTCTGTCATCTTTGAGTGCATTTTCTGAAAGAAATAAAAAGTAGTGTATTTCACACAATTTGAGTTTTGTGATACAAGGCTATCACTATTACACACTCACATTCTCTGTAATTCTGAAATACACACATCCACACCTCTCTCTCTCTCTCTCTCTCACACACACACACAAACACACACACAACACATAAACAGTTTGCGTGTGTGTGTTCATTTCGAACATGTGAAAAACAAACAAAAACTGAAAATAAATGCAGGTCGGCATTCCACCACAGACAGACATATAAGCACATAAAATCAAAACATAATATTTCAATTTACATATTAGAAAAGGGGTGGGAGGAAGTATGAATTTATTTAATCCCATCCGATTTCCACAACTCAACATAATTTATATATTTATATATTCAGCTTCCTGATTACTAATCAACGCATCTCTCTCTCTTTTGCACACACACACACACACACACACACACACACACACACACACACACGCGCGCGCGACATGATAACTTACCAATGGCAAGATGTAATCTGTGCCCAAAACACTGGAGCCTCGTCCATTCATTAAGCCGTGCAGCCAGCACCATATTTGACGCGTTGTCCGTCGTGATGCAGACGTGTTTCTCCTCGTGGAGATCCCAGCTGGCAAGCCCCTCTCTCAGGCCGGCTGCAATATTTTCCCCTGTGTGGTCCTCTGGGAAGTAGGTAGTTTGTAGGCAGCGAGCTCTGAGGTTGAAATCTTCATCAATAAAATGGACTGTAAGACTCTGGTAAGGCTCAGCTGTACGGCTTGACCACATGTCAGTAGTGGTAGCAAAAAACTCCACCGTTTTAAGCTCCGCGGCGACTTTTTCTTTGCACTTTTTGTACAGCTCCGGTATGGCAACCTGACTGAAGTATGTACGGGAGGGTATACTGTACCATTTATCAAGTGTATTTATCAATGCCATAAACCCAGGCTTCGTCACCGTGCTGAGAGGCATCATTTCTTTGGCTATGAACTCGGTTATTGCCCGAGTGATTTCCCCGTGCCGTTTTGAATTACGTTCATATGGAGTGACACTTTCAAACATTTCGGTCAGTGATCCCTGTCTTGAGGTACTTGGCTTGTCTGGCGCAATGGTGCTTGGCATTTTGGCCTTACAACTGTTATACATTGATTTGTGGTATTTTTTTAAGTGCTGGAACAAGTTTGTAGTGTTACCCCGTGAAGTAGCAACGGGAGCACGGCATGCTCTGCACAACACCTGACGCTGCGCAGCATCTTCTTTTTTGAAACCAAAATAGTTCCACACCACCGATGTGCTGTTCCTCTTCGAGACTAAAGTCTCAGCTGTGTCAGTTTCTGACTGCTCCGTCGAGCCAGAGGCCATTGCGCAAGAGGTTTAAGGGCAGCATGAAAAGTTGATGCAGCCGAGTTCTCCACGCTTTCACTCGCGTCACGTGACTACCTTGTAATCGCGCAAGTTGCGCTTAGAAAATCGCGTTTTATCATATCGCAATATTATCGCAAATGCAATTAATCGCTCAGCCCTACTTAGAACAGTGGTGAAAACCTTCCCTAGATGGCTGCCATACAATGAAAAAATATATATAAAATTAACATTTAATTAATTCTGGACCCCTCCAGACCTCACCAATTTCAAAACCCTGGCTACGGCCCTGTGTATTTTACAGCTAATTTAAGACTCGGGTCAAAACTGACCAGTAGAAAGCAGTAGAAAGCCAACACAAGAGGAAGAATTCAACAGGAACAATGATGACTTCAATCAGAACGTCTCTGCTTCAAGTGAAGAGAATGTCATCTCTGTCACTCCTGAAAGGAAAGCATAACATGTTACTCAATTTGCCATAGCATATTCTTGAGCATGGTTGCAGCAGGATTGGGTGTGAGCATTGCAAGCAGAAGCACAGCACAGGTATCCTTGAGCATGGCTGCAGCAGGTTTGGCATCAGGCTCTGCCTTGGTTATTCGTTCCCTTAATGATCTGCTTTGCAGACCCCCCCACAGGGAAACATAAAAACAGAGCCCACAGGTGGATGCTAGGTAGGAGGTGGGTTTCCAAAACCCCATAGGAGCAGCAGCAGCGAGATGTAAGCAGCAGCAGCATAGCCTGGGATGAGCAGGTAAGCTGGGGGGATTTAAATAGCACGCCTTATTTGAATGAGGAGAACATGTGACTGATCAGCTCATCAGGATGGGCGCAGCTTGAGTCGTCTGCCTGAACTAGCCTTGCAGGCTTCGCATCATGAAGGATGAGTATTTGTTAAAATATCACTGATAGCTTGTAGTCATTCTGTCTTCAAAGTAACTACAATGAACATTTCAAAAAAATCAAATCAAATCAAATATTGTCAGAGCTTCAAAAATTGTTTTGAGATAAGAAACACTCACCGATCAATTCACAACTCTACTCAGGGAAGCCTGTGCACATCTGGCAGAAGTTGGAGCAGAAGCCCGGGTGTGAGTTCTTGCTGTAAATCCCCTGCAGCTCCCCTCTCTTCTCCCTTCCTGCGTAGCCTGTGGGTACATAAAAGATTTATTAATTTATTAAGAGTTCTTTTTTGAGTCCCCACTTCATTTTTTTTATTTGGTGGGTATCTTGAATATCATTACTCACAATTTCAATGTTTTAAAATGTGCTCTACTACAATTGCTGGGAGGTAATAACAAAAATATCTATCATATTAACATTTTGCTTACCTGGAATGCAGTTTTTGTATGTTATGTTACACTCTCTGCACGTATCGAGTGAATACATTTTACAGTACTCAGCTCGATACCCTGCCGAGAACCTGCTCCAAGATGCCATACCTGTAAGACAATTTTGACCAATTCATTCAACTTGGAAAAAAGTGCGGTTTATGGGTATAACATATGTTTGGTGTTTCAAAATCTTACTGTTCAGCCACAGAAAATGTGCCTTCCTCCTAAAAACCCTGGTGGACAATACTTCTCTGAAGTGGTGACACACGAGGGAGAGGGTCAGGATGGCCATGTCTCCGTCACTGAGGACAACCAGTGCAAAAATGTCCTCCAACACTAGAAGTTGCAACTGATATAATGAACATTAAATTTTTATATTTTCTTTTGGAAAAGACATTTATAGAACAATGTAAGACATTTATAGAACAACTTGAAAGTGTGAGTAATTACTATTATGTAAATATTTTACAGCCAGTTCAGATATTAAGTAGTGAGTTAAGTTATTAATGAAATACCATATCAATAGATATGTGGAGTGGCGGTTCTTCTAGTGGCTGAGGTCCATGCAACTGTCTTCTTTTCCTACATGGAAATTTTCACATAGAGGTCATATTAATTATACTAGATCCTTCTAATATAACATTTTAAACTGATAAACGTTTAACAAACAAAATTGGAAAGTACTGGACAAGAATTCACGGTTGGGTTCAAATACATAAATAAAAACACACATGCATTGCTGGATGTTCTCCAGGAGGAGCTGGCACAACCACCTCCTCAGATGTGGCATATCTCCCTATTAGATGCAGACAGATATGTCATTGCAATTTCAAACCTTAAATACAGTATGGCCATTAGTAACTCACACTTAAAGATTTCTCACCTGGGAGAAGTCAAAGTGCCACTCCAGTGCCATGTATAGTGCATACTGCAATCAAAAAAAAGTTCTTACTATTGAAATTATGACTTTTTTCTTGGGACCTGTGTACGCTATAAGTGTTGATGCTGAGGTGCACAATCCCACCACTTAACTTCAGAACTCACCATTAGCACAAACACCACATTCAAGGGTTGCTCCTTGTGCTGGGACATTCTGAAAAAATAAATAAATAAATAATTTGATTACATATAAATTACATTATTTAAATAAATTAATTAGTAAAATTTTGTTCATCAGCAGTTTGTCGTAAAGCGGCAACAGAAGAATGTATTTTGTGTGAAGACTGCTCTATGGACTACAAATCTGGTGTCCCACAAACAAATACGTCACCAACTGACACGGGAAAGGGCAGCATTTGGTGTGTGACGTCACCTACGCGACATGTAGTCTTTCTGGTTACGAATTCTTCTGAATTTTATTTTACAATATTTTTACAACAAACTGCTGATTTCTCGGCGTGAAACGTGATGTTTTAAACAGGTAGAGGTCATATTTTTTTCTCATGGCACAATTCAATCGGATCACAAAATAAAACTTTGACTCCCGTTCACTTACATTGAGACTTTTTCCGAGTTAAGGTCCCATAGTGACCGTTACTTCCTGCTTCCGCTTAGGCTAAAATGCTAACGCTACCGTCGCGTAGGATATCTCTCACACACACACACACACACACACACATACACACACAGCTATATAAATTACAACAACGCTAATGCTAACGCTACCGTCGCTTAGGATATCACACGTGCTGAATGCTGACCATTAAAATGCCAAAATACCCAAACGTTAAACAACAATATACACCAACAAAAGCGCCGTGAGATGTGAATAAAGTTTTTCATTTATCGCATTTATTGTAGCAACGTAATTTCACTCACCGACATCACTTTCGACAGAATTTCTTCTTTCTCCAGTTTCGCCGAAAGGGAAGGAGCGGGAAGGAGGCAATTGGGGTGGACTAACTTGGGGGAGCGGGGCTTGACCGTCCAGCCGGTCTAGCCCCACCTCCCGCCGCAGACATTGGTATTGCAGCCAGCCGCAGCCGTTACCCAAAGCCGGTGTCATGTTTGAAGCAGCAACAGGAGAGGGAGGGGGAGTGGAGGCAGCTGCAGCGAGCGCAGACTTAGGACAGCCGGAGAAAGTGACTCCGGCCACAGTAAGGCGTTTGTGCAAAACTGCAGAAAAACTGCAGAAAAAGTGTGGGTGTTGAACCATCTCACCGGGAAAAGTGTGGGTGTTAAAACAAACACACATCCCCCACGGGTGCGACGCCCCTGGTTGAAATGAAATCAGCGGTGACGGGCTAGTTGTTTTGGTAGCGGCTAAATTAGTATGTCGCGATACTTTGTACAGGGGATCACGTCTGCGCCGAGTAGATGCGCAGAGGGTTGAAACAGCGCTTGTCCGGTCTGCTAACAACAAGGTTTCTTTTGCCAGTTACTGTGATTAAACACAAGTTGTTTAATATTCACAATGTATCGTTTTTCATGGGAAAAATGAGGTGCGTCCCCGGGACGCAAGAATAGTGAGTTTAGTGCGTCCTTTCAGATTTTAATGTGTCAGGGACGCAGGACGCATACCTAGCAACATCACTGCTTTGACCTGAAGACAAGCTGTTTCATCCTTGATTTAGGACTCCACCTGTGAGTGTTTGTATTGTCAATAAGTCAGATAATTGTTAACTCAGACGAGTAGTTTTGACACTACACCCCTGTTACGCGAAGCCGGTTTATCTGTTCACACTGGTTCAGTTCTCCAATGATACAGCCCTGATACTACCTCCAGAGGCGTATCAGGGCCTGGAGCGAAATTTCACCCCTTGCATCCTCCAAGAGATTCACACTGAGACGGAGGCGGGGAATTGGCGTACTAAAGCCGCACCCAAAAGCCAGTGTGAATGGGGCTAATGTGGTCTTTTACCTCTAAAAGCACCTTATCAGGATGGGGGTGAGTGCGACGGGGCAGTAAACACTGAGGGAGGAGATTGTGAGTTTTTTAGGCACCAGTATATTTGTAGCAGTCTTTAGACACGATGGTACCACAGCCTGGATAAGCAAGGTGTTAAGGATCTCTGTGAGAACCCCTGCCAGCTGGTCAGCACATTCCTTGAGCACCCATCCTGGTATGTCGTCTGGGCCCTCTGCTTTCCGAGTGCTTACTCTTCTCCAGACATCAGCTATGTCCAGACTGAGTGGCTGCTCATTAGGGCAAGGAATAGATTGTTGTAGAGTGCCTCAAACCTCCCAAAGTGGTTATTGAGTTTGTTAGGAAAGTTAATGTTGTTATCGCAGGGGGAGGTGTAGCTTTATAGTCTGTGATGACTTGAATACCCTGCCACCTTTGTCTGATGTTCATAGGGTCATTGATGAAGTCCTGCACTTTCTGACCATCAGCACACTTTGCAACTCTCATGGCATGGTTCAGGTTAGCTCTAGCTGTTCTAAATGTCACCATGTCACTAGATTTAAAAGCTTCATTCTGTGCTTTCAGCATTACGTATACTTCACTAGTAATCCAGAGTTTCTCGTTGGCCTGTATGGGGATGTTTTTGATCACACTAGCATCCTCAATGCACTTCTGAATGTATGCAGACTCAGCATAATCTTCTACCCATGTGTGATAATTGTCCATAGCAGCTGCCTTGAACATGTCCCATGTCCAGTTTTGTTTATTTGAGCAAAAGTCATTGTGTTATTTACCCAACAGGCTGGGGCCCACCAACTTGTACAGTTGGCCTACCCTAAATGACCTGTATACAAACATACATGTATACATACTTGCAAACACTCCAATTTTGGATGGAGTCTCCCTGTGTTTAACCCATACTCCTGTGCTTAGATTTAAAGTTTCTTCAACCAATATCCCAATTTCATAGTTATACAAATAAATCGAGAGTTCTTCAGTTTCTATGTGGGATATGTATCATTGTGGTATCTGGCAACCCAGAGCATGCCAGTGCCTGAAAACTGTCACTTTTCCCTGCGTTCACTCAAATCCGGTGCCAGCTCAGTTTGCCTTTGAAAATCAACGAATCATATCCCAAGAAAAAGTAATATGCTTTGTGGTTTCTGGGCTTCCCTTCTCTAAGGTGTCAGCGTGTAGTTTGATCCTAAAAGGAATCTGCGGAGGCAAGGCTGGGTGGAGTGAAGAAGCAATCATTATTAAAGCAGAATCTAGCGCCTTGAGTCCGGGTCAGAAGCGGCCGCGTTCTGATATTATCAAATCTGTGGACAAACCAATGCCAAAATGCTCTGCCCTCTGCTCCCTCAAAACCTCAGCCTTTGCTCTTAGGAGGTTTTCCAAGTGCCACCCCCCTTCTCCTTCTCTGCACCGGCCTTTAGAGCCCCTTTTCCAGTAAACACTCACTTCTTCTAATTGTTATTTTGGCATATTATCCAATAGCCTAAAAGAGGAGTTGACCTGTTTCCCTACTCTTCTCCCCTAACTCATCTGACCTGGCTGCGGTCAACTGTAGGTCTTGTCCCCAAAATGGGTTCCCGATCCCTCTATGGGAACATAAACGTTTGGGCATCTCCCACCATTTGGCAGAGGCCAACCTCAGGTTTTGGTACTTTATGATGGCCTGCCGTCTGCCAACCTTTAGCCTTCACCAGTTGAAAAACCACTTTAGGACTCCTGGAGCTGTGAGCCTCACTCTGTCTGCACTCCTTAACTCACATGAGGAGAAACAATTAGTCATCATTCAATCTACACTAAGTAAATTCAAAAATCAGAATGTGTTGCCATCCAGATACCTCATACCCCTTTGAGACCTGCTGGGTCTCGAAAAAATCGTACAAACACGTTCACAATGATTTTTATCCTTGTCCAACTTCCTGTCGCCGTGCTTGTCTGTTTTCAACAAAGGGCTCTTCATCCAATCTTGTTACTAAGTTCAGAGTCCTATTTTGATCTGAAATTTAGGGAAAGCTAATTAATTAATTTCTTATTAGGCCCTATAGCACCTTATTTTAAGTTACTTTATGACTAGATAAGTAATTATTTATCTTAATTAGGTCGAATTCAGCTACCCTTAGCTTCTTGCAGGACTCCCCTCAGATACACTTTTTTTTTTTTTTTCTCAGTAAACTCTGAAAGGTACTTCTTATTCTCGAAATCTTTGCTTAGGGCTTCTCATGTGTAGTTGTAAGGGAATCCCACAAATCAGCTGTTGCATCCTATTCCGAAACTCTACCCCTCCTAAGGAGTATTAAAAAGACATAGGAAACCTTACTAATCAATTATGGAGAATCCACGCCTTCAAGCCAATCTAGGCGGGGAAACTCCTTTTACAATTACCAATTACCATTTATCGATTAATTGAATGACCATATGCCAATCGGCCATTGAACTCCAAACCTTTCACAGGTCCTATTTTCAGCTATTAATAAAAAGTGTACATCGCTGTGCGACGGTATAAAGGGTAAAATCTAATTAAAGTATTATATCATTAAAATTATTGCTCATTCCTTAGTTCATTTGCAATTATCACATGGTTACAATAAAACACAACAATTTTCACATCATGACTTGTGGATATACATATATAGGAAAACATAGAATTTGTCCAATTCTATATAACATAACATATCAACTGAATTCTCGCTCTTCAGCAGCATTGCCATCTAGAGCGACATGTTGTCCGTAACACTCCGAATCGATGGTTTCTCTCTCAGTCCTGTCCTGTCCCTGGACAGGTTAATCTCTCTGCTGTTATCCTGAGGAGAGAAAACCAACCACTATCTTTGCAAACAAAAATTAGATACTATATAGTTGTGTGTTCTAGATCAGGCATGTCCAAAATCCAACTCCCGGATCCGAAACGGCGCTCAATTAATCTCCCCTTTACTTCTATTTGGATTTGTATGGCATGTTATGTATGTCTGCTCATATACATCTGTCATGTCATACTAATCACCTGATGTAGCCTCGAGTAACCACTGTGCAACCCCAATTTGCTTTAATTATCATGCATTTTCCAAATTTTCAATCTTATATCTCACCTTCAATCTACAGTTTTGCATTAATATTTTCTATATTTTTTCTTCCATTCCCTTTTTTATCCATTCTGATCCCCATTCAAAGTTTGGACACCTCTGCTCCAGGCAACACTACTGCCTTCCTCCGTTGTTGTCATCAACACGTCATGTTATTTCATTTTATCCCCAAACTAATTATCATACATCAAACAACATTTTTATTATATTGTATTTTGCTTAAACTCCCTGGAACAGCCTATTCTGCTGCCTCTGAACCATGATATGAATTGATGTGACCGAATCTTCTTTCTTGTTCATTGCCTGTGATTACATTTCCGACATCTTTCCTTGGCGTTACAGTACTTCCAACTTCTTGTCCCTGGAGAGATAGATGTAAGAGCAACTGCCTTTGGAGCTGCATTGGGTCAGCAAACCTGTATAAATGTTATATACCGATACACAGACAGGTAGACGTTACTTTATTTGAAATTTAGTGTTGACTGCAACATCCTTTCCTGTTTCTAGAGAGAAAAACCTCAAGTTATTGCCCTATTTTTAGCTGCCTGAGCAGATATGTTATTACATATTGCTTATGAGACATGTAGATCCATCGGTTGGATGTTTTACTAGCAGGGTGTGTCAAACAATGCTTAGTTGGTTTGACGCAGTGACGACCACTTCCAAACATGGATCCGGACCTGTAGGAAGCCAAACTAATGTGTTAAGGACTGAACATCATTTCAGAGTGACATGCAACATTGTTAGTAACAATGATAACTGACTTAGATTAAGTGAGTAATTGATCTAAGTCAGTAAATTTAAGTCAGTAGAGGTTATCTCTGCCTCACGAGTCAGTCGACGTCAGTCTTGTCAAATGTTTCCCCATGTATGAATGGGTTGGGAGATCTCCACAAAATTATAAATCCATGGACAACAATAGCCTGTTAAATCCAATAAGGAAATCGTTTGTTTTCCTTAACAATTGTCGAACATCCAAGATTGTCTGGATGTAATCGGAACCCAATTCATGACCCTCCGGAGTATAATAGCGCCTTAAATTCTTTGTGAAATAAGTTGCAACTTGTCCTTCCAAACTTTAGGACTGTTTTCTGCCAGAAAACAAAGTAGAGACATTGTCTCAGTTAAACTATGCCTTTGTATAGGAATACCTATACACAACCATAGGCTATTTTAATTAGCTCCTTCCCTGTTGGATTTATTTTCAGACAAGATTATACATGGCGAGATTAGTGATTCAACAATGGCACCTTGATTTATAATAGACTGAACAACAAAAGCAATGACCTCAACAGCTTTAGGGCTAAATGGATGTTTTCTTTACATAGTCTACAAGTTGATTTTGACTGGACACTAACACAATTCGCTTATAGAAATCTCTTATATTTCCAAACTAAACTTTTGCTTAAACTACCAAATATTGCTAGAAGCAATGCTTTGTCTTTAGCAACCAATCACTGTTTCTGTGTACGTGCGTGTCTCATCATTATTTATATCTAATTGTGTACTTATCTATGTACTGCTCAATGCCCTGACCTTCTTTAAACATTCTATACTTACTTTTACCTTTCAATGGCAACACCCCACTCGTCTGCCCTTATTTCAGCGGTTATAAAAGGTCAGATAGATTTACTAATTTTCCCTTTTATTCCTCATGTTTTGGTGACTCACTGGGACAGATTTGCCTAAACTTTCAATTTGCTTATCATTCCGACAAACTTCACATTCACTCAGATCTTCTTATATGCTGGATCTCATCAAACAAACACTTTAAGTAGTCTATTTAGCCAAGTGGGTTGTTTAACACCTTCATTCTGAGCAACGCCAATTTATAGCCTGCAGGCTGTAAACTAGTCACTGAATGTCACCAGATTCACACTGTTGGTCCTGTAGATTGGCCCAGACCATGTGCCTTGTTCTTTTTCGCTCTCAAGTTGTAAATCCTAATAAGAACACTTATATTCTCCTTGGTCTTCTGGCTATACTCTGCGTATAAAGGTAAAGAGACTGTAGTCTCCTTCAATCTTCACCCTCCTGTGGTCATTGAACCATTTCCTTCTAAACACCTTCACAAACACCTTTTCTCCAGGTCTCCCTCTGTCTCTTTTTTGCCTCTCAAGCCTCTCTAGCACCTCCTCCTGCGTTTGCCTGTTGGAGACATACGTGAATATACTCCCATGTAAATTAGTCAAATATTTAACATACACCTTCATTTTGTCTTCCAAAAGGGATAGATTCTCTCGTAATTCACTCAAGCGATACGCCGTCAATGCAAGCGAAAGTGCCACTACCCAATTTAGACCTGTGTGTTGGCAGATTTTAACAATGCGGTTTTTCAGGACACTATTAATTTTTGCAGATGTCTTGGTTTTGAGGAGATGATAAACCGCTCCTACACGTTGTACAATTCCCGATTTCCGTAGAATAAAATTTACAATTTTATCCACAAACTCTCTCCCATTATCTGTAAATATGTGATCTGGAAGTCCCCATCGGCTTATGACGTCCCAAAATAAGAACTTGGCAACCGACTGAGCATCCTTCTGCTTGGTAGAATAAACCTCAGGCCTTTGCAAAAATGTGTCTACACCTACTACCATGTATCTCTCTTACCTCCAATTGGTTTTATCCTATCAACAAAGTCCCTAACTAGCTCACACATATAATCTTTTGGAGTCCGAATATAACCAGGAGGGACCATGACCCCTCTCCTAACATTGTTTTTTTTTTTTCAGACAGATTGTACGTCTACCTATAACCTGATCAATTTGTTCGAGCAAACATGGTGCCCAAACCCTGGTCCTTTTGATTTTTTCCTCTCTTAACCTCCCCCCTTGCAACATGGGCTTGCCCATTTGCTTCTTGACACCATCATGTGGTACATCATTTTCTGGGGTTGGCAAATGTTCAACAAAATTCACTGTTGTGTTCCTTGTTAAAATGACATTCTCCTATTCCTATAGCCCATGATATTCTACAAATTTATCCTGACCCTCCTTTACCATGTTTCTATTGAATATTTTATTATTTTACAGTTGCAGCCTGATTTGGGACCAGTGGCGGTTCTAGACCAGTTTTCATAGGGGGGCCAGGTTGGGTCCGGCTTTTTTGTTAGGGGGCACATACAACCCGGAAAAAAGGATAAATCCCTCATTCAGACAAAGCAGTATTTACAATTTCAACAATTTTGATTGGGTAGTAAACTGCTGAGACACTTTATTTCTGCCTTTCCCTTCAGAACAAAATCATTGCAAGAAATCTGTCATTGTATTATTGATGCAGACTCCCTGTCAGGGGGGCCACAGGGGGGTCCAGACTCCGAGTTACAGGGGCACTGGCCCCTGTTGGCCCCCCCCTAGAACCGCCCCTGTTTGAGGCCCTGTTTTTGAGAAAATAAAAGCTCCTTCACCCAAATAGTAAACCGGTTTAGCCAGCTGCTTAGTGAGCCACAGCTTCTCTGGAGACCTTGTATCAAAAAACCTGCAGCATCTATGTGGTCTAATTTAAATGACAGTTCCTGTCTATCACACCCTGATCTTCAGTTTATCCCTCCTGAATGCAGCTCAGCTTGCTGCGTTTATTTATTTACCCCTTGCTGTATTTATTCATTTATCCAATTTGTTATATTTTACTCCTTCTGTATATTTTACAACCTTACATTTTTACTGATTTATTTTGTTATATTTTCCTTTTTACTATTAGTATTTTAGTTCCCTTCAATATCTTAGTATGATCTGGGCCGAAGAACTTTTTTAATTCATATTTCTTCTTTCAATTTCCACTCTACTAAATTAGGTATATGATGTGTGAGGTGTCTCTATGTTTTTTCTTGTATGTAAAACCGAACAATTCCTAGGATTCAGCACTACGGGGAACGCTGCAGAAGGTTGCACACAAATCTAACACTGTGAAGTACATAGCTTTTGGAGGAACCTGAGCCACCAAGGCATGTGGATCCGGTACATCTGCTGGAAAGTCAGCCACCACTTTATTCACTGCTCGTGAACCGTGCACAAAGTGATAAGAGTCGTCTGGTTTCTTTACCAGTGGCAGTGTGTTGCCCTGGGAATTTTAGTTTAGTTATCTTCACGACATTTGCTTGTAGCAGCCCTTTACTTTGTGATGAAATCCCCTTACATCGCTTCCTCCTTTAGTGAATGCTGGTTCTTCCATAGAGGCCAGGCTCCGGTCTTGGTTGATTTCATGAGTCCAATGTCAGTGGTGTGTTGTAACCACAAATATTCTGGAACCTGTCGCAACATTTTCTTCTTTCGGGCGACCCGAATCTGACTTGACCCTGAGCATTGATTTGTGTGTCAGTTGTGCTGTCTGTGATTGTCTTAGTCCTTGGGTGGAGATCATAAGTATTATGAACCCCTGGTCTTTGTTTTCCCAAATGGCAGCATTTTCTTTTTGTTGGAACACAAGTGGCATCTCCTAATTCTGCTATAATTTCTCCCACATGTTCTTGTTCATAATCCTTGACTATCATCAGAGTCATGTGTGCGATACCCCCTTCAATGCTGTACTCTTTGCCAAGATACCCATCCTTGTTTGTTTTCATAGGTGCTTCCTTTGGTCCCACAATTATGCAACTGGAGCTGAGCAGAGTTTGTTTTGATTGGTGACTTACCCCTTCATCTGACCCTGATTGAGCCGCACACCTAAAGTACTCGATTCCTCCACAAGCTTTCCCTTCTTTTCTTTAGATGTCATTAGCTTTTCTATCCCTAGTTTTCAAACAACCCTACAATACCTAGCTCTATCTGCCTCTTCGCTTATGAACAATAGTATCTCTAGATTGAATGGGACTCCTGTTGACAGGGTTCATAGTTACAGATATCCCAGCATCTAGGTAGATGATGAGCCATCTTTTAGATTCCTATTCCTGAACTAACTAAGAACTAAAGAGTAAATGATCACTTATTTATCATAACTGAGCTTGCTTTACTTTGAAATGTAGAAATAACTTGTTCAAGTTATTTTTGTATTTTTATACTGATGTCATCTACATTCATGCTGCTCTCCCCCCTTTAAAACCCCTTGAGGCAGGGTATCGCACTTTGTTTATTACAGGTGATGGGTTTAGAATTCATCACTGTGTCCTTTACGACAAAGTTGGATCACCATCTTTATCTGTAAGGAGGGAACAGCACTGCATCCTCTTATATAAAGGCCCTGCTGCATGTTTTATCTGCCTATCACACCAATTTTATCTCATTTAGAAATTGTAATTTTGACCCTTGTTTACTAGAGTCCTTAATTTTAGACATTCCCACTATACGAATTGTATTGGGGAAGAGTGCTTCTCAAACCAGTTCTCCTCAGAAGCGGAATGGTTAATAGTCGGCTCTTGAGCTAAACCATCTTATCTCTTTAGATATTTCCAAATTGCCTGTTATTTAATGTTCTGCAGTCTGAAGGTAATCGTGATTTATGCTCATATTGTGGATATATATTCATGCCGTTTGTGCTCAGGGCATCTTTGGAAAAGAGAGCTTGTTCTCAAGTAACCTTCCCTGAAAAGAATAGAGGATTAATTAATTCATTAAAGGTTTCATTCACCGGCCAGGGTTGATCAATTTATAGCCAATTTATGCCATTTCTTTGATATTTCTGCAATCTCTTTAACGAGGAAGTTGCTTTTCTGTGCCGCGCCAACAGGGGTAGTTGCTGTTAAAATTCCAGAGCCCATCTTTGGCATTGTGTGCTACTTTCTTTTTCATAAACTTTTAGATACTATGAAAAGATCATTTTCTCCATCCAAAGAACTCATGTTAATCAAATCAAATTAATTAGAAATGTGTTTTCAGAACACCATGTCACCATAACCACTTCCCTAGAAACAATGGAGTAAATTTGTCAGCCTCAGAGAAAGCCCGTAATGTATCGCCCTAAAAAATTGTAACTTTCCTGGACCCGACTGTCTGTGAGGATACAAGAAAAAGTCCAACAGCTCCCTCTGAGAACTGACAAACTATCTCTGACGTCTGCGCCAATCTCCTTACTGTTTATGTCATTCTGCAATTATAAAACAATTCTGACATCATATGCTAAATCATCCAAGATTAAATCAAATCCTATACTCAGATAATAAATCACTATCAACAACCAATGATCTATTATAGCTGATCAGTTAATTGCCAAGCTGTACTTGTAATTCTTCCCTAATTCGTACTCCCCATACATGTGCAATAACACTTTGTGTGCATGTAAATGTTGTAGCCTTAACGTATGTGAGTGTATGAGCATGTGTGTTTGCGTGGGATTGTGTTTGTAGGTGTGTTTTTGTCTTCTTCTTCTTATCTCAAGGGGGTGTATCCGTGTGTGTGTTCTCAAAGGGTTTGTGAATAAAATTGCACTAGCCTGACAGGTTTAGTGTGAGTCACACAGGCGGATGACACCAACAGATGTAACGGGTGTCCGGTGACTCTTGTCCATCCCCCGACCTTAGATGTTATTCCTTTCTCTCTGGGACTCGCGCGTCCCCGATGTATAGAAAGAAGAGGAAGAAAAATGAAGACTATTATTTCTTCCATTCTAAGCGCAAGCCAAAAATGTCACTTCTTTCTCATCACCCAAATAATATATACATTATCCAGGTTTAGCTTGACATCATTATCATGTCCTTAATGCAGCTCCAGTTTATTTCAACTCATTAAAGTTTTTAACAGTTATATTGGTTATCTGTATCTTAAATGTGGGAGGGGAGCACCTACACACTTGCAGTGGTGCTGTCTCTAGGGCTCAGGTTGTCACCAGCGTAACCGCTAACTGCTGCTAACTGTAGCTGCCATTAGCCAGTTAGCTCAGTTAGCTTTGCAGCTAGCAGTGCGCAATGGGAGTTAAGAGAAACAGTGGATTGGTGTTGCTACTGTGCTAAAAGAGCCTTAGATGGAGGGAGCCCGGGCTAATATGCAACACAATACATAGATGTCATAACATCAAAACTGTTATTCCTTTACATTTTGCTGGTAATTTCTTTCTTTCTTTTTTATGTTTTCAACAAAAATTATTTAATATTGCACATTAAAGTAAACTAAGCTACACTGCACACAACAGCCTATCAATGGCAGCTTCTTAATCAACCAGTTGTGCTCGACCTGGCCCCTTGGGTTACAGTTGGTTCTTTCTTATTGGACCCCAGCTGCTCAGCCCCCCTTCTCTGCTTCTCTCTCTCTGCTCTGCGGACACGTGCACTCTGAACTCCTCACTCACAACTCCTCAACTCATTGTCAATCATGAATCAACTCTTCATCCGCTAACCTTCGAACAGGCATTTCTAGATCAAAAACCACACCTTAAATGAAAAATATTGCTAGACTCATGACAACTATCATCATTTATTAATTTCAATTAAATCATTTGCTCTGAGGTGGTGTCTTTAGAGCAAACTCAATGTGTATGATTTGGTTGTACTCCCTGTACGAAATTATCTGAGCTCTACTACATATATGTCTAACTACATGGTTTTTGGATAACCCCAAATTCCCCAATATATTTAAATACTCAATCCTGTCAGTACTGTTGTTTGGTGTTTGTCACGCTACTCCAATCATGTATTTTTAGCTGTCTCCTGTCTTCAGATCTTTAAAAATGTATATGTTCAAATTTTGCGTCAAATTCTTGTACCGGTACTTTTGGTTTTAAAATATTGCTTGCTCCATTCAATCAACTTTACTTTACTTTACCTCATGACTTCCCACGACTTCCCACTCTACTATGTGGGGGCTACAGTGCATAAAGGCCAATTTCATACTTTGACCAGCTACACCGGTCAACCAAATAAACAATTGTCCATACGTCCACAAATGCCTACTTAGCGTGCTCATTGAACTTCTCCACCGTGAAACAAATCAAGCATCATCCCCAGGTAATTACATCTCCCCGCTTGATAACGACAAGGAACACCCCCTTGAATTCCTCCGATCCACATTCAACAAGGATGCCTTTAGTCACAAAATCATGTATGTGTGTTTCAATCTTATATTCGACTCGCTATCATTTTTCGCCTGCTTTCTTCATCTCCTCTCCGCCTAATTTCCCCTGAGCTTTTCCTTATTGCTTCTACTCTTTTTCTTTTATGTGATCAATAGTGCTATTTATGCATATAAATGATAACTTTATTAATAGGTACAGGTTCATGCCACCAAGTCCTCATTTCCTTTATTAAACAGCCAATTTATACCAATTAATATTTCCTGTATGTGAAATCCTGTATAGTTCTACATTTGTTAATTTCAGTTCTCATGTGACAGTGATGAGACCCAAACTGTCACCGTTCCTTCAATTTATTTATCTATTATTATATCTGTTATATATCAGGGTATCAATTACAATACTTATGCATTGTATATGATATATTCTAATAATGCGCATTTATATAGATTACTTATAATCAATTCCATGGACAAACAATCAGCTTTCACATCAACTGTTAGCTGAATCTCAACCCCCACACGCAGCTTCGGAGGACACAATAAGCACGAGCATCCCGTGGACTTCTAACTTTTCTTCGTGGTCTTCATCACTTTTCTACTTGGCCAGGCTTTTCATACTCTTTTCTACTCTTTTCTACTCTTTGAGACTGAACCACGCAGAACAACGACTAATGCCTCGCAAGTCCGATAGTATAAGCTAAACGCCCTGCCTGTTACATATCATCAGCGGCTGGTCACCAGTTCTATCACTTCCGCCACAGCAGTTTCTCTTCTTATCTTCTTTTATTCCTTATTTTCTTCTTTACTTCTCTATTTAAGACAACTTTAGCACGTAGGAAATAATGACCAATCTCACCCATGTCTTAGGACAATATAAGCTTAGCGTCATACTTTCTACTGCCGGCACCGTATTTCTAATTAATTCATAAATCTCTGCCGCATAAGTTTCTCCTTTTTCTCTTAATTTGGAAAATTTAGACAGAACCGTGTCATCAAACTACACACCTATTGCCCGTTTTCTCCCCAATTTGGTACTTTTCAGCTTGACAGACATTGGAAAACACACACACAGTCCCGTTCAGGGCCTGAGTTTGACCCCAAGAGCAAAAATGCTCACCTTGTTTGCCGGCTGGGGTGAAAGTCAGTCTCTGGACCCCTGTCGTGTGTCCAAGTTGTCAAAAGCGATCCTGCCAACAACGCCACCTGTGGTTTCTGGGCTTCTTTTCTCTAAGGTGTCGGCGTGTAGTTTGATCATAAAAGGAATCTGCGGAGGCAAGGCTGGGTGGAGTGAAGAAGCAATCTTTATTAAAACAGAATCTAGCGCCTTGAGTCCGGGTCAGAAGCGGCCGTGTTCTGATATTATCAAATCTGTGGACAAACCAATGCCAAAAGCTTCTGCCCTCTGCTCCCTCAAAACCTCAGCCTTTGCTCTTAGGAGGTTTTCCAAGTGCCACCCCACTTCTCCTTCTCTGCACCGGCCTTTAGATCCCCTTTTCCAGTAAACACCCACTTCTTCTAATTGGTTATTTTGGCATATTATCCAATAGCCTAAAAGAGGAGTTGACCTGTTTCCCTACTCTTCTCCCCTAACTAGGGCTGGGTGATAAATCGGCAAAATCAATTAATTCGAGTTTTTGGTTTTGGACGATTGTAAAAAATGAAAATCGAGTTTTTATTTAACTTGCTCCGCCGCTGCTCCTCATGGGCTCCCGTAGTTCATAGTGGCTCCGCCCCCTGCATTGACTTTCCACTGAGAAACAAACACAACAACATGCAGTGAGCTCGTTCCTAACACGGCATGGTCTCGTTAGTAGTTTGGTTTTGTAGCGTCAGACCTCGAACAAACCACCGTCCGCTGCAAAGTTTGTTCAAAGGCTGTTGTTACTAAAGGCAGCGGACCGACATTTATTTCAGCCTCTCAAACAGACGCATGTATCACAGTGGGACACTTGTTACAACGAGAAGACCGCGGCAGCCCACAAATACCTGCTATAAAGCAACCAACATTAGCAGAATCATTTAATCATTGTGTCCCGTATAAGAGGAAAGGGTCCTGGTGGACAGTTGTTACGGATGCAGTAAAGTTGCATATCGCTAAAGATATGGTGCCCGTATTTACAGTGGAAACGCCAGAGTTTCATCCACATGCAGAAAATGTTCGACCCCCCAGGATTGTGCTACAAAGCCACAACGGGGCATGATGTCTCAAGCCAGAGGAAGTAGACAGGCTGCAGTGTTTACTATGCAATGCATGCAGATGTTTGATTTAGTTTACATATCTTCAGGGATATAAAATACTATTTGGAAACAAAAAGCACCTTTTGCAAAATAAAGTATTTAATAAAAGTTATGTTAACACTTTATCAATACCAATATGGAGACTGATCTGTTTTTAAAATAGCAAGCAATCTGACATGTTAAATATGTTTACAAAAGCATTTTTTATCAAAAAGGGACACATTCTTTTCAAAAGGATGCACTTTTATTTATTTTTTCAAATGAGTTTGAAGCTGCACTCTTTACAACAGCATGGCAAATTAAAATAAATGCAATGCTTTTAATAATTTCTTTGTAATTTGAAATTTGTTCTTGAGAAGGATAAAAAAAATCGCTTAAAATCGTAAATTGAGTTTGGTGTGAAAAAATCGGAGATTCAATTTTTAGGCCATATCGCCCAGCCCTACCCCTAACTCATCTGACCTGGCTGCGGTCAACTGTAGGTCTTGTCCCCAAAATGGGTTCACCATCCCTCTATGGGAACATAAACGTTTGGGCATCTCCCACCATTTGGCGGGGGCCAAATGGTTTTAGTACTTTATGATGGCCTGCCGTCTGCTAACCTTTAGCCTTCACCAGTTGAAAAACTACTTAAGGACCCTGGAGCTGTGAGCATCACTCTGTCTGCACTCCTTAACTCACATGAGGATAAACAATTAGTCATCATTCAATCTACACTAAGTAAATTCAAAAATCAGAATGTGTTGCCATCCAGATACCTCAGCTTCCAAAATCCACATTCCATTTTCTGACATTTGCCCTCTGTCACACTTGCTCGCCCTCTTGCATCCCTCTGCAGAAAGTAGTCCTGTGTATCTTCCACTTCTACTTTGTAAGGGATCTCACACTCTCTTGCAGCATCATATTTTTCACAATGTAACTTAAAGATGTTTTTACAACTTTTCTCTAGACCAGAATAACTAAGCAAACAATGTAGGCAAGACAGGATTGCATTTAGGATTCCTGCCTGACTTTGTTGCTTCTATGTTGCATTAAAAGCATCTATAGACTGTTTCTAATGATGCGCAATATATTGACCACACAGTGCAGCATGTTCTCTTTTTAAAAGTGGGCTGGCATGTTAAGCAACAGGGGTTGGACACAAATGCAGAAGAAAGGTGAGACAGCAATATGGCTTTATTTATTTATTAAAGAAACCTGAGGTGGCAGGAAGGCAGGGAAATATACTGCTAAGTTGGCGATGGGCAGGTTCACAAGAAAATATCTGGATAACAGAAACACAAGTACAATAAAGCTACAAGGAATTTACTGGCAGAACGCTACTTAGAATGAGCTGGTAAAGTACAACCTCTGGCAAAAAATTATGGAATCACCACTCTTCGAGGATTCTCATTCAATTGTTTAATTTTGTAGAAAAAAGCAAATCACAGACATGCCACTCAACTATTTTAGTCGGTCAAAATTGCTTTTGTTAGATCAAGCAGAGGAAAAAAATATGGAATCACTCAATTCTGAGAAAAATGTTATGGAATCATCCTGTAATCTGCAGTTCTAAAACAAACATGCATAATATTTAATCTACTAATTAGTCTAATTAGGAGAGCTGTTGCACTAAGCAGATTGACATGAATCATGGCTCCAACACAAGAGATGTTAGTTGAAACAAAGGAGAGGATTATAAAACTTCTTCAAGAAGGTAAATCATCACGGAATGTTCAAGAGATGTTGGCTGTCCTAGTCAGCTGTGTCTAAAATCTGGACCAAGTACAAAAAAATGGGAAGGTTGTAAAAGGGAAGCATAGTGGTAGACCAAGGAAGACATTAAAATGTCAAGATAGGAAAATGAAAGCAAAATGTCTTGAAAACTGAAAATGCACAACAAAACAAAGAGGAACAAGTGGGCTTAAACTGGAACAAATGTCTGTGACCGAACTGTAAGAAAATGCTTAATGGATATGGGATTGACATACAGAAAAGCCAAACGAAAGTCATCATAACACCTTAACAGAAAAAAACAGGTTACAGTGGACCAAAGAACAGCAATCATGGACTGTGGATGACTGGATGAAAGTGATATTCAGTAATGAATAAGGCACAGGGAGATGGTAGTCATTACATCTTCAATAAATGAAGAACTTTACATTGACATTTTGGACACTTTTCTTATTCCATCAATTGAAAGGATGTTTGTTGATGATGACATCATCTTTCAAGATGACAATGCATCTTGCAATAGAATCAGAATCAGAATTTCCTTTATTTGTCCTGCAAACAGGGAAATTTCTTCATCACAGCAGCCATAGGACAGGGTATTGTAATAAACAATAATAATAAGAATACACAATACAATAAAAAGTAAGAATTAAGAAATACAAAATAGAACTCTCATATACATTCTATATAGATAATCTTTTACACTGTTAAGAGTTTAATTGTAGCAGATATGGGTATGTGAAATCGACCAGTTAGTGCAAAAAACAGAAAAAATGTTCTTTTATGACACAACACACATGCTAGGTCTATTGGGAGCAGTGCTGGTTGTACAGTCTGACAGCAGCAGGAAGGAAGGACCTGCGATACCTCTCCTTCACACACGTGTATTAACCTAACGCTTGAATCCAATTGAAAATCTATGGTGGAATTTTAAGAAAATGGTCCATGACAAGGCTCCAAACCGCAAAGCTGATCTGGTAACGGCAAAAAGAGAAAGTTGGAGCCGGATTGATGACAATACTGTTTGTCAATAGTTAAGTCCATGCCTCAGAGAATTCAAGCTGTTATAACAGCCATAGGTGGTGCAACAAAGTACTACTGGTGTAGTGTTTTTTCATGATTCCATAATATTTTCCTCAGAATTAAGTGATTCCATATTGTTTCATCTGTTTAATCTAAAGGAAGCAGTTGTGACTGACTACAACAATTTCCACTCTTTCTTTCTTTATGTTTCTTAAAGCCAGATTGTTTGCATTGTCAATACATCTAGTTTTGTAGCATGTCTTTGATTTGGTTTTTTTTCTACAAAATTAAACAACTGAATGAATATCCTTTGTTGATGTTTCCAGAATTTTCGCCAGGACTGAAGAGAGAGTGTGGAGGCAGGTGAGAGTGGGCAGGGTGGACCAGTTAACTTCAGATTAGATGAAAAGTTTCAACAGTTGTGTGGATTGGTGGGGTAGTCAAGTGTTATAGATAGGAAGGACAGTCTGATAGCATCTGGTGCATACGGGGGGAGTTGTAGTGAAGGGCCATGAAGAAATATGTGGCTGGAGAAGAGTTACAGGGAGATTGACTGTGACAAAAAGTAAATCTAGTTTACCTAGCAGTTGATCTCCGTATCCCCCTGCACACAACTTAAATGATCACCAAGTCAGAGATCCTATAAAAACTGCTATAAAACAAAACAAAAGATAGAAAAAAGATGTTTCATTTTCAAATGATGAGAGCATTTTGCCTACAAAATGTTCAAAAGCATGGTTCACAGTTGCTTACAGATGCACATATTTTCCCATTAAGTTCCTTTTTATAGATAACAGATTTTGCATGGGAAGTAGTGTATGCCTTTTTAGGGCCACATTTTGTGTGTACAAAATGTTTATAAATGAGACACATGGACATTCAATAAGCTTGTTTTGTATATCCAATATTTATTTACTGCTAATTAAATAAGAGGGACTGCTTTCACCCAAAAGAGAAGGGGGCTTGACACAAGGGCAAAGTATCTCATCTATACACATAAACAGAAATGTGCCACAGATGTTACCTAGTCTCTGAAGTGCTTGTTTGTTGTTGGCACCTGACTCAATGTGGGTCAGACAACGTCACCACCAAAGCCTTGAATAAAGAGATGATATGAGTTTTGCAGACGGGAAACATGACAGGAAAGGGGAAAGTAAGATAGCATATTAGACTAGTAAGCTTTTATTTTTCTTATTCTTATCTTATCATCTTAAAATCTTTTAACTGTTACTGCAGTGCTACCACACATTCCATTAGATGATACAACTAGGCACTTTTACAAAAAAACTGAAAAACTGCTAAAGTTATTCTGATTAATTGTGTCAGATTAAGTCAGATGTTTCGTTTGATTTATTCCGTTCTTTGTGTTTCCTTGTAAATTACTTTCTATTTGAAATGTTAGCAAATATACTTTTTTTTGCCTAAAAAGGACATCATGAGCCTGTCCCACAGAGCCATTTTAAATGAGTTATTGAATCAATTAATATGACCTTTTTAATAGATTCAAGTATGTGTTCTTGGGCACAATCAATAATTATTCCCATGCTACTATACCCAAAATCACTGAAAAGATTTCAAGGGGACAACCCCCACCTACATTTTAAATGCCTTCTGTGCTCATGGATTAATGTGTCGGTATTTCTCCAAACTGGCAGGTGAAATGTGATATATTTCAATGCATTTAATCTTTTCATGTTAAATAATAATAAACTATATAGTCTGTGTACTGCTCACAAAAACCTTCCAGGACATCATAATGGGAGTGCATCTGTACATTGATGTAAAACAAAACATTGTGCTTACTGCTGTAAAGCTGCTGGTTTGTGTCCTATCCATGTTCATCAATTTTATCTTTTATCTTGTGCAAATGAGAGCATTTCATCATCCAAGACCTTGACTAAAAGAATCCACATGCTGTTTTCTCAGTTCAAATCCAGTACTGACAATCCCAGAGAAAAATGTTCCTAATCTGAATGTTGACTTCAAATAGTCAGAGAAATTCTGTAACTTTTCAAGTTTTGAACCAGTTGTGAACGTGGTGATGATAGAGGTTTTTTAAATGTCTTTTCAAAGAAAAATGCTCAGTGGGTTATGAAATCAAAAATAGGAAAATGTGTTATATTAGATGCCTCAGCTGGCAGATACAAATTCATTGTTCATATATTTTTATCACCTGTTGCACAGAACTGTCACTGGGATAATGAAATGGTCCCTTTACATTCATATCTTTCTGTGGACAGCTTAAGTCAAATAAAAAAAGTCATATTTTGATTCTAGACAGTTGCTGTGGAGATGCCGGTGCCACAGCACACTGAAACTAAAAACAAAACTATCCCATTTGCATTAATAAAAAATATTTGAACACAACTTGAATGCATATCTGTTGTTCTGTCTAAACTTCCAATCAGTAATCTAACTAAACCCTATGAAAGAAAGGAAACAACAACAACATATTGAAAAAATTGGACGATTAAGTGGGCTTTAATTTTGAAATTCCACATCAGAAGCACCTGACATTGTGTTCGTTGGATCAATTATTCACAGATTAATTCACATTAATTAAATTTAATTAAAAATTAATTACGTTGTAAAATGAATTAAGTAAATAATAAATGAATTAATTCTTTAAAGGGACAGTGTGTAACGATTTAAGTAATTTATTAACTCAAATCAACGTCTTCGTTCATAAGTAAGTCCTCATTGGTGTACAATTACCTCTGCCAACAATCTGACTTATCCTCCTGAGCGAAGAATTGCCTATCTGAATATACATAGCACGGGCAAGCTCTATGGAGGCCACCATGTCTTTCCGGTTTTAAAAAAACTACAGATTGCCGAGAGGGACACAAAGCACTAAGTGGTACTACGTAGTAAGGCTAAACGCGTTTTCGCTCAGAGCTAGCTTGACTGCGGAACTGAGAGGGAGCTCAGTAAGTTTTATATTTTTTATAGCCCTTATAACTAACTACATCTTTACCTCATTACTTGAATCAGTAGAAATACTCGACGCTGTTGGGAAAGAGTCAATATTTTGTAAATGAGTTTCTTGTCCGTCAGGGCCACCGTAGCTTCTGGAACGTCTCCAACGTCTTCAGAACGGGAGGGGTGAGCAAAGGAGTGTTGCAATGTAGAACCTCACAGCTAGATGGCACTAAAAACTTCATTAATCGATCAATTAATTAATCAATTAATTAAAAGACTGACTGACTAAATAAATGTGAAATTGCATTCATAGGTCAGTGCTTTTATTTTGAGTTGTGTTCTTGCTCCACATTACTGTAATATTTACTATACACAGGCACCACAAAATAACTGGGGGCAAGTTTGACCAGGGTTTTCAGAGCAGAGGCGGTATTGCAGTTTTACTGACACCATGTTAATACTTATATTTTGAGCAATAATAATAATCTTACAGTGGACTCAGACTTCTGGACTCCACTGTATATAGAGTTTGGGGAAGGCCCTTATCTTCCTGGCCCTCACAGCACAGCAGTTCCCTTGACCACCCAGTCTCCTCCTTGGGTATTGAAGTTCTTGGTATTTTTGCAGTACCCTCATTGATGCCCAGATTCTACGAGCACCCATAAAGAGCTGTTAACCACATACAACTATATGACTTTAATTTCCTTGAGTTTCGCTGACTGGAGTGCTCTTGGGTCTGAATGGGATAAATTCCTTGATGCCAGGTTTGAAATCCTAAAACGAGTAGAGTAGAGGGTGTTATAGGAGCAAATTAATCCCCAATGGTGTTGGAATGCAATGTTCTTGACTATAAAGTTATCATAACCAAGTAAAGCATCATTACCAGCCACAGCTTCATGTGTCCTATTAGGCCTCAGCTGGTGTTTTCTGATGCAGAGCACGATCAGAGCTACTGTTACAGGATGTGTGTGTGTGTGTGTGTGTGTATATGTGTGTGTGGGTGTGTGTGTGTGTGTGTTGGGGGGGGTAGTGTAGCTGAATTGATCAGAAACTGGCATCATACAAGCCATTAGCAGATGCAAATGAGGGCAGAGCTGGCAGACTGGTTTGTCTCACTCAGTCTTTAACACACACTCTCTCACACACACACGCACTAATACAGAGTCCAACATCTGGGCTGAGAACTGTTAGTGCCAAGTATCTGACAGAACAAACAGCATACTGAGGATTAAGATATTCTCTGAGTCTTACCAGGAGTGGAGCTGAAAACCAAGTTTGTTCTGAAAGTGGCACAAAAGGAAAGATCAGGGGCTAATTAAAATCTAAACATTTCATCCTCTGGGGAGCATTTAGCCAAATGTGACTGTTCAATGTGTCATTTCAAAACAAGTGTTTTGTCAAAAGAGGAAAAGAGAAAGGGAGAGACAGACAAGAAAGAGAAAACAACTTATTAAAACAATGACAAGAATACACTTAAAAAAGCAGAAGAATATTGTCTTACAATGTGTTTCAACATTCGGACAGCACTAAAAAATAGTGTTACAACTTTGAAAAAAAAAAAAAGCACAGACAAACGATTGTGAATATAATCATTTATTGACTCCAGTCCAAGAAATGTAAACGCAGGGTCTATCAAGGTATAAAATTCTTCTTAAATAAGCAATTGTTCTATTTCATATTCATGTAAATTCTTATCATTTCATGAAAATCCATAAAGACTTTTTTAAAAGTGACGACAATCCATCACCACAAACAACCAAACTCATCAAAGAGCTCAATAAGAGTTAGTAGAGTTATCAAAAGCTGTCCAGCAGTTTGCAACCTGACTTTGGCTTCGATGAGGGTGTTGCTCTTCAGTTGTTGTTTATTTTAAATTATTATTTCATCTCCTTTAAATTAAAAAAGAGAAGTGAAACAAGATAAGCGCTTGTTGTAAAGTTTGTACAGATGAAAAATCAGAGAAAGGTTTAAAGGCTTCGGCTGTTGTTTAAGCTGGTATAGTTGAAGTATTGCTGCTATTGCTCCCAATGTTCTGTTCCTGTTGCCGTTTCTGTCGCTGTTTGTTGTCATACGTCAGTTGTTTCTGTTTTGTTGTTGTTAATATTGCTGTGGTCACTCCTCATGTTGTTGCTGCCATTGCTTTGGAAAATTAGTTTAGTTTCCAAATGCTGATAGTTGTGTCCAGTATGATGTCATCCTGAAAATGGTTTCCTCAACAGAAAGGTTGAAGCACCCACTGAGTCTTCAGTCTCCTGGTGGTCTGTTTTTGGTTTGTTTGGATTAAGATGAAGATGATTATAAACCTGAGGCTGGTGAACACAGGGACTCTGGAGAGAGACAAACATGGAGATGTCATTGTGGTTGATTACAGTGTAGTTTAGCGAACACAGAACACATATTCACTCCATTTTTCACTCAGCTAACTGCCTGAGCATTTCTGTTGTAGTTTCAAAAAGTACATGAGCTGTCATCAAATAACAATAACTCTAGTTAATTGTCATGTTTCATCTTTATTTGAATAGCTCACTCTTGTACTTCCATCATCAGCTTCAGAAAAATGTGTTTAATTCCTTTTTACCACTTGCCACAGGGCAAGAGTTGCTCGATTTACAAGCCTGATGTGGCCTTTTACTTTCCCATGGACAATCAGTCAACCAACTTACTACCTTTTTCTTTCAATCATATCCCCTGGAGCTTGCTATGATGTCATTTAGATGGCTTTGTGAACATGTAAATTCAGTAACTATTATGATTTCATCCAAAGCACTTTTAGAAGTTCTTTTCCACGCAGGCACATCAGTCATCCAAAGGGAAATTCTGGTATTTCTTAGACCACTCAATCATTTGGCCTTCTTTCTATCCTGAGAAGTGGTTCAGTAACTGCAACTAGTCCTCATGGTTTAGAATAAGAATTAAAGCGATAATCAGGCCCTCACCAATTTGGTGTAGCTGCGAAGGTGTATGTTGGAGTTACAAGGACTTCCTGCTTCATGGCGAAGCATCGACTGCTACGCCCACCAGGCATAATAGCGGCAAAAGATTTTGATAAGTTTTGATAAGGGTATGGGTCCAGTGTGTTTTTTGTGCGTCTGGTCATGATACATATGCATACCAAATGTTGTGCATGTATGTGCATGTAGGAGGCAGGGCTTCAAGCTTGAAAACTTGTAACTTTCTGACTCAAATCCCTCTTAGTGAAAATGTCACAGTCAACAGAACAAACAGGCAAGGTTTCCTCCAGCATGCCAAGAAATCCTCTTTTTTTTGTGGTCCATGGAGATGTTTCCATTTTCATTGTGCCATTGTTAATCCCTTCTTTTCATTTTTGAACAGTTAATTATGCCATTCTTAATCCATTCTTGTTTCTGAATTCCTCCTTTCAATTTCTGTCCTCAATGTGATTTTTCATTTTTGTTAGAATGTAAATCCTACATAACGGCATTTTAAATTGTTCAGTTTATTTACATTTTGAATCCATTGTTCTTTTCATAAGTAATTTTGAGTCTTGGTTCTTTTTTAATCCTACCATGTGCCATTTTAACAACAATTTACAGTTAGAATTCCTCCAGTTGTGCAAATTGTAATCTATTAGATTTATCATTTATTGTATATATACATTGAGTATCACTTCTACGAATTTAAAAATGCCAGGCTTCTCCAAGTGAGACAGTGATCTGTCCAGAAGTTTTTTATCTGCAATTTGGCTCTCCTCTATCGTAATACTTAGGATCCCTCCTTCTCCCTATTTGGATTTATTCCATCTGTACTGAACCTATGCACCAATCTTCCCATTTTCATATTCAACCACTAGTTGTGCAATGGTGAACTCCTCAGTCTGCCATTTTCAACCCCATCCTGTTTCCAGTGTTGAGGAGACTTAAACTACATGTAGTTGAACTACATAGCTTAATAACAATTTGCTGTAACCTGAGGCTGAATGTTGACAAGACCAGAGAGATGGTGATCGACTTCAGGAGAAAGAAGATGCCTTCACAGCCACTAAAGATCAGGGGGGAGGTGGTGGAAGAGGTGGAGGACTAAAAATACCTGGGAGTTGTAATCGGCAACAGACTGGACTGGAAATCTAATACCGAAGCTGTATACAAGAAGGGGATGAGCAGACTCTATTTCCTGAGGAAGCTGAGATCCTTCAACATGTGCAGCAAGATGTTGGAAATCTTTCACCAGTCTGTTGTTGCAAGTGCCATTTTCTTTGCTGCTGTGTGTTGGGGCAGCAGCATCAGAGCCAGCGACACCAACAGACTTGATAAAATCATCAAGAAGGCTGGCTCTGTACTTGGTCTCTTGTTGGAGTCTTTTGAGACCGTGGTGGAGAGGAGAACACTGAACAAACTGTTATCCATCATGGACAATGATCAGCACCCTCTCCATCACACAGTAGACAGGCAGCTGAGCACCTTCTCTCACAGACTGCTGCAGCTCCGCTGTCAAAGGGACAGATATAGGAAATCTTTCCTGCCACACGCCATCACACTGTACAACAACAGCTAAAACTCTGGTCATAACACAAAGTCTCTACGCACTTTGGTTTGTACACTCTGTTCACCGCACCTTATATTTTATCTTGCACTACAGTTACTCTGCTTATTTATACACTTTTTATACATTTTGTACATTTTGGTATATTACTTTTTTCTATTGCTATTTAATATGTCTAGGTTGTTCCTCTTATTTCATTGTGTTGTTGTTGTCTCTGTGTGTAATGCTGCTGCTGCACCATAATTTCCCAGCTTGGGATCAATAAAGTCTATCTATCCATCTATCCATCTATCCATCTATCTATCTATCTATCTATCTATCTATCTATCTATCTATCTTGCTGGTAGTTAAACTACATTCATATTTCGTGCTGCGTCAAGTAATTCAACTACTTTTTGGGTCATTTTTTGTAGTTTAACTACTCAATTTACAAACTACAATTTTGGCAAATAACATGAAATATTTGTATATAAAAAATAACTATATGATATAAATTTCATTTTATTTTTCTTTGAAAAAAGGCATGATACCCCAAGCCAACACTGTGTTAGGCCTTGTGCCCTCAGGCACATGTCTCAAACAAAAAGACCAAGAGAGGCCTGTAGTTGAAGCCAGAAGCCAAACTACCAGGACCTCAGCCATGAGGAGCCGCAGGACAAAGAACAGGGCAAAAGGGCCCACAAGGTGTGAAAGCCGCGTCACAAGTTGACCTACCCCCAAGACGTTCACCCGGTTCCTATTGGCTGTGAGCCCGGAAGCTCTGCCAGGATCACAATGACGTCACTCCCACGTTAAAAGTTCACAGATCATTCCTGCCCTTCGTATTTCCCCAGGAGTTTATGTTGTGAAGAGATTTCCGTTTCACGCAACCGCTGCCATAAGGGTACAACTTTGAGAAACGTTTTTCACTTTGCTTCAGCTAACTTCGGTTCCCTCCTCACTGGACGAGACAGAGACTGTTTTTGTTTTACGTTCATTTTTGTTCGGACATTTGTCATTATTGTTTGGATCCAGGAAAGCTGCACAACCCAGCCATTTCCTCACCGCCTGCAGAAGGGAGAAATAATCTTCAGAAGGAGATGAAACCATCCCTTCCATCGAGTCCACACAACGCTGTGAACAGCCTGCTGTCAGTTTTTAGGACGCTAAAGCTGACCCTGCTCTCGCGGTCCCGAACGAGTTGGAGCTTCGAGTCAGACGGGCACCCACGCTACAGCAACAAGCAGGAACCAAGTAAGAGTCTTTTGTTTTGGCAGAAACAGATCGTTTATAGCGTGGTTTTCTTTGTTGTGCTTTTATTTTGCTGTGAAAAGACCACCAGGTCCGATTTATGGTTGCCTGTGCTGTGTGCTAACTGTGTTTGCTACGCTCGCTAGGAGCTCATTCAGGCTAATCCAGCCTGTACAGTCTTGCCGCCGTGTGTGACCACAATATGTCGTATTCCGGTTCGATCAGCGGATGATAAACAAACCTCAATTCTGCCACTCGAGGGAGAGACATGGTGCACCACATGGTCATTGTGTTTGTTTCTTTGTTGTCTGCTAAGCCCCCGCTTAGCTTCTTCCCTCTTTTACTAACACACACACACACACACACACTAGAGCTGTCCCAAATGATTATTTTTCAAACGATTAATCTAGTGATTATTTTTTCGATTAGTCGACTAATCTAACGATTAATTTAACGTTACATGACCAAACAAAAGTAACGTTGTAACTGTAACTGTCGTTGGTAACTTATATGAGGAAAAAAATACCGCAGTTGTAGGCGGAGCAGCATCTGTCCTCCCGCCTGTCCTACCAACTCTTCGTCTCATTTCTGCCCGAAAAACAGCGTTCATCACAGGCAAAAACCTTTAACTCACTCAAACGTAACTCTTTCACCTTCTAGGATGTTTAGGGGGCCGGGTTCTCAATCACTACACATTATAAACACCTGGGAAACACCCCGACGTCATCATCACGATGTGTACCGTCACGTCTCTTTAGGAGCCGCAGCGCAGCTTTCTGTGTGAATTACATGACGGTTCATCTTTATTCCAGCGGTGCTTTGCACTGTGTGAATGACCAACGGCGGAGAATTGACGAACCGCCGCTGCAGCGTTAATGCAGCGTCTCTGTGTAAGAGGGGCTATTCTCAGCCTCCGCAGGTACTACCACTTCCTGTTTGGGACGACGCGTCGACGCAAATTATTCATGTTGACGAATTTATGTCGTTGATTACGCCGACTATGTCGACGAATTTATGTCGTTGATTACGTCGACTATGTCAACGCGTTGTCCCAGCCCTAACACACACACTAACCGAGATACACGTAATCTTATGGGCGATCTGTTGTAAACTTATGGTTAATAACCCCGCTATAACATAAGAAGTGTGTCCAGCATATCCCCTTTATTGACTTTAAAGACAGACTCTTTTCGGTAGCATGGCTACCTTTTGGGGACTGTGGGTATTATCCCTTTAAAATCACGGCTCGTGTGACCAAACCGCACACGAGACCAAAGACGGCGCAACCGCTGCCTTTCTCAAACCTTGCACGCATGTGTAGTGATCACCTTTGGTCGATACAGTCACTGCCGCCACTTTTGAATTCCAGGTATATGAATCAGTGAATCTAAATTCATCACCTCAGAATCTACGTTCTCACGTGACACAAAGTCACGTCCAGTGTTTTCTGTAGTCTCTCCGACAAGACTTCCTAAGTCATGCCCACTACTTTGTAGTCCACCGAAGTGACTTCCCAAGCCACGCTCGTCCATCTTTGTAGTCTTTATTGGGGACTTCCTGCCACACACACACACACACACACACACACACGCCTCAACCCAGTTACATGTTTGGCTTGCTTATGTTTTGATGTTGCTAGCTGTTGAAGGAAACTGATGTTATTTAAAGAGGGGGTTTGTTTTGTGGAGAAAAGCTTTAATAAACACTGTTGACTAGGGCTGCACAAAAAATCGTAAAAAAAATCGCGATCTCGATTCACACATACACGTGATCTCATATCTACACATAGCGATTCTGAAGCATTTTATATCTCGAGCTGAATCACAAATGCTCCTATTTTCCTCCCGGATTTTTTGAAGCGTCCCCAAACGCAGCACTGCCGCTGCCTCCGCCCTCAACCTGTGGTAAAGCATCTTTACAAAACGTGATTCAGTGGCGGAAGCCCGCCTGCAGTTAAGTGTATGGAAGGAGTGAGTGAGAAGCCGTTTTTAGACGGGGCAGCAAGCCGCCAATCTGCCCGTCCTTTTGGCGGCTAGGTCCGCGGTTTTAGACAGAGGGCGGCAAATTGGGGGTCTGTTTTGGTCCGCCGATTTCCCGCCTCGGAGGGTAACCTTATTTCCGCCTCGCCTGCTAGATGAGCAACTGGACAGCCGCTGAGATCAGGAGATGCTAGCGTCTCCTGGATCTCTAGCTGTATGGTTGTGTTAGCTTGTTGTTGTAGCCACAATCTAGGAACGGTCGCTACTTTGAAATTAAAAGCCCCCCGCTAAGAACCCAGCTCTAAACTCCAATGGGGTGTAATGTAAAGCTCTTATTTTGAAGACAAATTCGTTGTCAACTGCTCACAGCCCAACGTCGGGCTTCACGTCACATGTTTACCTCAACCTCTGAGGCGGCTTTTGGAAAAGGAAGAAAATTATGCCTCCGTTTTAGAAAGCCGATCACAGCAGCTATAACATATCACCTAGCTTAAGATACGGCCCCAATAAACACTGTACAACATGAGGTATAAAAGGATGCCCTCTCATCTTGGGAGACTAATTTTTGTATTTTTTTATTTGTGTAAAAATAATTTCTCATCCAATGATAGAACTTGAAATGAACAAAAAAACATTGCTTTGGCAGAGGCATAGTAGTATCTGCCATACTATCATGTTTTTTTTTTGTTTTGTTCAAGTTCATCAGTGCAATAAACATAAATAAACATCGTGATTCACATTTTTTCCAGAATCGTGCAGCCCTACTGTTGACTTTAACTGAGCAGCATCTGTGATTATTTTGCACAATCCCATATTGTAATAGATGCTGGTTGAGATGGTCAGTGCCCGGATTCACGCCTTTCCTCTTATCTAATTATTGATATTTTCATAATATTTACAATTTGATTAATTTTCAGGCTTTGAGACTTAAAAGGTAAATCATTTGATTATTTATCCCTGATTTTAGGGTGGTTCCCCGTGTTCATTAATGATTCATAGTAACCTAGGTTTCATTTATCAACTATAATGATTTTAATTAATTAATAATATATTAATTACTAATCAATAATCAATATCGATTCCCAACAACTGCCTCTGATTGGCTTGCCCTGGCAGCACTCAAATGCTTCACAGAGTGGGCAGGTCTTTGTGCCAAAGAAGGCAGTGCTCATATGGCACAGGCACGTCATGGACGACCCTCCACTACCCCTGATGCGCCCCGAACGCACCAACCCAACCACGGCCATATTTGAGCATGTACATGTTGGATATAGATGCATCTACCGACATGACCTACGTGTTCACATGTGAGCCCTATAAGCTGAAAACAACAATAATTTTGACTTTTTTCGACTTTTTATTTCTTCAGGCATTTCTTCAGGCATGTGAATATTTTGTAGGCTTTTATATTTTGTTTCATATAACTACATTTCTCCAGGGGTAGAAATGTAGTTTGTTTAAACTACTGCCAGGCTGAACTTCATGTAGTTTTACAAGTTACGCTTGCAAAGTAGTTTCCCCAACACTGCCTGTTTCCATTTAATGCTTACATTGCACCATCTCAACAGCTTCTCTGTTTACAGTAACTAGTGCAGTGCCCGTAGGAAATATGTATTGCTATAGAAAAGTGGGAGGTAAAGTAGCTTTTTCATGGATGGCCAAATGACGCTGTGTTTGAAGGTGAGACGTCAGGGATATTTAGGTTTGTTGTAAAATCCGATATTCCAGGGTATAATTGGCCGTTTTTTATTATTTCTGATTTTGCCATAATATTTAACCTTAAAAACCATTTACCTTGCCTTGCTTGGTGTCATTATTTTCAGCACAACCTTACATGTGTGACTGTACAGTTATTTTTTCATTTTGACAAACTGTTATAACACACTGGACCTTAAATCACAAAAAAAACATAAAATCCAAGTAGATACAATTTAGATTTTTTACTGTGAAAACCACAAATATGTTTAACGAACTATTTGTATTACTTAAAATGCAAATATATAGATTGCTGTTTGCTAAAAAAAAATTGAAATTTACAAAGTTATACGTAGTGATATGTTTCCCCCAGCTCCTTCCTGCCTGCTGAACATTCAGCAGTCTCCTCTTTGTTTTGCCTCATTAAACAAAAAAAAAACCAACTCCACTACACACTAAACTAAACACTACATAACACACTAACAATACACTCCAAACACGCTTAATGTCACAAATCTCTCCACTCTCAAAACTCGCTATCTCTGACGCTGTCACCGTCATTGTCCCTCCGACAACTTTCCCCCGTTCCTAGACAACCAAATCAAGTAGTTTGCCATTTAACTTTGTCATTGGTTGGTGGGGTCATGAAGCAAACATTTCCTTGCTTTGTGAGAGAAGCCCGTTTTGACCGTTTCTTCCTGCACCAAACGCGCAGCAAACGTGACCGCAATGTTCGCGAAAAAGCATGGCAGACATTATTTATCATAAGTCCGGTTTTACTTGGCCTATCAACACGATTTAAAAACTGGTATATAGTTTGAAGGCAGCTCCAACACATACGTCAGAACCGAGACTCACGGAGGCTGCGGCTTGCTGCTACGTCAGAAGGCCAGCTCCACCCTGGGATGCCCTCTTGACTCAGTGCAGGTGGTGGGAGAGAGCAAGATGATGGACAAGCTACCATCACTGCTGATGCAGCAGTCCAACCCCTGCAGGTCACTCTCATAGCACTGGGCAGCTCCTTCAGCAACAGAATGATACACCCTAAGTGTGTGAAGGAGAGGTATCGCAGGTCCTTCCCTCCTGCTGCTGTCAGACTGTACAACCAGCACTGCTCCATGTAGACCTCACCCCGTACTCTACACTGTGCAATAAATCTGTACAAACTCATTTCATCACCCATATTTATTACCTATATTTAAAATCTGTATATAAATATTTGTTGCTCATTTTTGCACTATCCATGTAAATATGTACATTTGTCGATTCTATTCTATTTTTCTTTACTTTTTAATACTTTTTTGTCTATTTTTCTATTTCTCTGGAGGAGAATTCTGATTCTGATCTTAAATTGGTCACGTGACGCACTGGCACGTCTGTCGGCTCAGGAGGAGGTGGAGGAGGTGGTGGTGGTGGTGGTGGGGGGGGTGGGCAAGCAGCTAGCTACACAGAAACATCCACAGTTTGTTGTCCTTGCGTGTCCGGATCTCCTCAGACCCGAACAGACTCGGCCAGGACTCGTTCAGTCTCATGAATCCACAACAGTCAGTTTAAATGCACAGAACAGAACAGGACCGAAACGCCAGCAAAATCCCGGCCTACCTTGCGCCCTGCAGCTATAAATCTGCTTGTTTCTTAAGGTGGGGGGTGACGGTGGGCTCTGCAGTGATTGGCTCTGGTGCGCACGTTGCTACGGTATGCAGTGATTGGCCCTGGTGCGCACGTGACTATGGTGGCTATGGTTAGCAATGCTAGCGGAATTCGTAAAGCATTTCTGAAATTATTTATTCACGGTATCATTGTAGTCCAAACAAATGCGAAGTTATCACCTTTGAACCACGCAGCAGCCACGTTGAAACTCATACCAGTCAGTCTGATCCTGATCCGCAGAGATATTTTAGGAACACACACATACACACAGACAGACAGACAGACAGAGATTCCTTGCTTTTATAGAGAGATAACCCCTTCCTTTAAATTTCAATACTTCATTGAGTAATTTAAATCCCTTGTCCCTTGATAACTGTCTGATTAAATAGTTTGAATCTCCACTCTGGCCATCCTTTATGCTGCTTTCAGTCCCTCCTTCTTCCCATCTTGATTCACTCCATCTGTGCTGAATCCACCAGATTTTTCCTTATTCAGTCCCTCATGGTGCCATTTTGAGTCCCTCCCTCTTGCACTAGCAGAATGCAGGTGTTGTTAAATCCACCTGTTGGAGCCTTTTCATTCTTTGCATTAATTATTTGGAAAATGGTATATGGTAATGGTATAAAGTAATGCTACTGATGATGAATATGTATACTGAACATGAACTATTATTTATCATGATTGTTTTTTGTTACTCAGGTCCCTCCTCCGAGCCAGGCCATCCTCCTCCTCTGATAAGGGAGAGAGTACAGCTGGTTTGGATTTTTGTCTGCCCATTGTGTTGAAGGAGTGAGGAGTGAAACAGTTTATCAACCGCTAAATTACGTTTTTTATTTGCTCATTGTTTGAAGTCAACCCAGAGGATATTACTGTTTGTAAATAAATTCAAAACCTTTTTGTTGAAACTAGAAACATCTCCGCAAGTGCTTATTATTTAGTGAGTCGTAGACCTCCTCAGAAACTACTCTGACGATTTTTGAACTTTTTTGTGTGCAAGAGTAGCAATATCACCACCAAAAAGACTTTATGATAAATTCTTTGTTTCACTTTTTCACGGTTTAATTGTTTCACTGTTTGTGTCACAGGCATATTAATGTGTCTGTATCTCAATATCTCAAAACTTCCTTCAGTCTTTGAGCATTTCTGTGTTTCAGCCTGATAATCCTAGGCTCTGTCTTAATCACTCCCTAATAATTAGAAAATCCTGATAATCTGCTGCTTAATCAGGGCAATTCAGCTGACTGACAGCGTATGCACACGCGCACACACACAGACACACAGACACACACTCTCTCAGCAGTTATCAGCCTTGTGAATGACTTTGAAGCAGATAATTCTCTGTGTCTTAACATCCACTAATTACCAGCAGCTGAAAAATGCTGCAGGAGTCGGATTCAGCTCCTCTGGAAATAACACGATACACAGCTAATAAACACACACACACACACACACACACACACACACACACAAGGTGGCATATTTGTGTGTCTGTATCATCAACGGTCACAGGCTTTTCTCAGTCAGCAATGTGGATCCTTAGTCTCGATCAGATAAGAAGAACATCAGTCTACATTTATATAAAGACTGAGTCTGTGGCTCAGGGGTAGAGCTGGCATCATCTATCGTTATCGGAAGGTTGCTGGTTCGATTTCCCTGGTCTGCATTTTGTGGGGCAAGATGAATGCCAAACTGCTGCTGATGTGCTGGTCGGCACCTTGAATGGCAGCCAATGCCATCAGTGTAGAAATGTATGTATGAATTATTGTAAGTCGCTTTGGACAAAAGTGTCTGCTGAATGCCCTAAATGTAAATGTAAAAGAAGTGTACAACATTTACTAAAATCCTTGTCTTACTCAGAGTCAGATCACAACACTAATATCAGTTTAATCTCTGGACACAGAATAATTTAAGACCTACATTGAAGAGCTATAGAATAAAATGTAGGTCATAAGACTGAACATTTTTCATTTCTTATTCATTTTTAGCCACAAAATGTAGGGGGGACCACCATCCAGCAAACCCAGTGCTGATAACTGATGTTTTCACAAAACAGTATTCATGACTAAGTTTTGATTGCTGGTACTGGAGTGTTGTTTTGACAAATACCACTTCATATTAAAAAACACATTTTATTGATTATACGATTTTATGGTCAGGTTTCGATTTGACATTCCACACTGGGCAGAAATCAACACCCCCCATGGGCCTTCGCGATTCCCTTGGTCCGCACCAGTTCTAAGTCAGCTGCTAGGCACCATATGTATGTACATATATATATGTGTGTATGTATATACATACATACATACATATATACGTATATACATATACATGCACTTATGTATACATATACATATACATATATATGTATACATATATATATCAGGGTTTCCTGCAGGATAAAACTTTGGCCAGGGGGGTTGGTGGCCGAGAACCGGAAGGATAAAAGGCTGGTAACGCTGTTACTGTGATGATAAATGACACTTAAATATTGAATCTGTGTCTATAATAACTACACCCTGACATGTAAATGTGACATCTGTCTTGGTTTATTTAATTTAACTTAAAATTTGGACTGCATAATATATGAATCAGAAACAGAAATGCTTTACAGCAGCTCCCATTCAAAGTCAAGAATATGCAGAAAAATAATAGTCGTAATAAAAATGATAATAATAATAACAATAATAATAAATAATAATAATAATAATAATATTTATAATAGAAGTCTACTGCAACTGTACTTTTTTTTACCATTAAATTTTATTTTATACATTATCATATTTTAAAATGTTCTGTCATGGAGTACATCACTTCACTGCTAACAGAAAAGAAAGCAGCTCACTGCCAGTTGCAGCTTCTTATCGTGATCTGCAGTCTTTGTAAATTTTTTGTCATGATTGGTATTATTAGTACTTGGATTATCAAAAATCCCAGTGACATGTCAGGATGTGGTTATTATAGACAGATTCAATATTTAACTGTCATGTGTCATCACAGTAACAGCATTACATACATTAGCAGCTGTAAACACAAACACATTATAAAATACATCATGTGGTCCTCTTTAAACACTGGGTGGAGGTGTATATTTTGGTAAATAACCGCCGGTTCCAAATTAATGCTGAGTCTAATTTATTTAAAAAAAAAAAAAAAAAAACCATCAAGGAAGAAGACGTACGGAGCCCTACGGAGCCCTGGAGGTGACATGGATAGTTTGGAGGTGACATGGAAATTTTTTTTTTTTATCTCGCGAGTGCGACTTACTATCTCGCACGCGCCAGTTACTATCACGCACGTGCGACTTGCTGTCTCTCGAGAGAATGTGGTCTGTGTGAGAATGTCGTGGAAAATTGAAGGTATTTTAGTAAATGTAGGTTTTCTGTCACAACTTTCACATGAATATGATATGCACCTGCATCCATTGTTAATCGTTTGTCCTGATTGCCAGTTGTGACTGCTGCAACGTTATTTCATGAATTAATTATAACCAAACTACTATTACCTTGACAACTCCTCCATCATGGCTAGCCTAATAGCCATTAAAACAGCTATTAAAATGGCTATTAAAACACCTGGACACTCATCGTGGATCATCAAAATACCTGTTACATGTACCTCTTACCATTACACAATAACAATAAGCCACTTTATTAACTTTAATTAATTAATTAATTAATTAATTAATTAATCAATTAAAATTCTGAGATGGTCTCGATCCATGATAATAAGCCTGCATTTAACCGACTGCACTGTTTAATTACGTCAAAATGCACTTGAATTAATATCTCGCACGTGCGAGATACTAAGTCGCGCGCGCGAGATACAGTAAGACGCGCGCGCAAGATAGTAACTGGCGCGCGCGAGATAGTAAGTCGCACTCACGAGATAAAAAAAAAACATCCATGTCACCTCCAGGGCTCCGTAAAGACGGGACGACCACTGACACTGCACAACTTTTTTCTTCGCCTTTTTCGCGTATCGTGCTGCTTTCTGTCAGTCATCACACTGATGATCGCCATGGCTCCGGTGCAGCACACTTTCTGTCTTAAAATATGCAGAGGAAAACTCGGGAGAAGCAGCCGCTAGGTGTTTCTCTGCTGACCCCAAGAGAGTGAGAGATTGGCGAAAAAATAAAACAGAGCTTCAGCGTTTGTCCGAGGAGGACAGCAACAGGACCAGGCTGCCTGCTGGAGGGAGGAAGAAGGCTAGCGAGGAGCCTGAGATAAACATGCGGGGATGAGTTATCAGCAAACTGGCATGCCACAATTGAGTGTCCCGCAAAATGATCAGGGCGATGGAGAAACAAATGTACTCCACCGTGAGTGACAGCAGAGATGAGGAGTTTGCAGCGAGTGCTGGTTGGATAAATCGTTTCCTCCGCCACACCAACTTCACTAGCAGAAGACAAATATTGCCCAGAAGGATGCCAGGGAATTCACCGAGATGCTGGCGAAATTTGTGAAATTTTCATCCCGGATTTTTGTGCGGAGGGAATTAAATGCCTATCCCAAATAAACACCTGGTCTGTTAAAACCTATTGGTGGTTAATGGCGCCCCCCCCCCCAAAAAAAGCGGATTTGCATGATTCACGAGGGTCGCATTTTCATGTCGCAAAATCTGGATTTCCGGAAAAATCCGGAAAAATCACATGCCTGATTAGTTCTCAAGCGCTGCCGTGTCACTTGCATGCATTGCATCTTTTTTTTTTCCCCGACATTCTAGCCCGGGCGCTACAGATTTCAGGCCGGGCGGGGCGCCTGGCCAAATAAGGTCTGCAGGAAACCCTGTATATATATATGTGTGTATGTATATACATACATACATATATATATATACTAGGGCTGTCAAAGTTAACGCGTTAATTGCGCGTTAACGCAACTTCCTTTTAACGCCGTTAATTTTTTTAACGCGCGATTAACGTTCGGTATTAAAAAAAAAAGGAACGCGCATTGTTTGATTTATGGCTGTCAGTGGCACCTGTAGTCTTGATCTAGAGGGCGGCAGAAAAATAAGAAAGGGAATCAGAAGAAGAAGGAGCAGGGTTGGCATTCGGGGAAAACACGGTGGACTGAAAAGCGAAAGTGAAAGTTAATGGAGAAAGGACTTATGAACGGCAAATTCACTTTCAAAACACTGCCAGATGGTTCGGTCGATAGGACAAAAGTTATCTGCACGTACTGTCAACATGAAATGAGTTACCACTGAAGTACGTTGAGTCTCAGATATCATTTGCAAGCCAAACAAATGGCAGATGCAGAGAGTCCCCCTATATGTATGTATATGTATATATATATGTATGTATATGTATATATATATATATATATATATATATAATATGATAATATATATAATATATATATATATATTTAAAGGTATATTATATATATATATATATATATTTATATATATATATATCTATATATAATATTATAATATATATCTATTATATATATATATATCTATATATAATATATACACAGACAACATACATATAGATACATATATATACATACAATATATACACAATTTATATACATACATATATATATAGAACATATATAATACATACATACATATATATAGATACATACATATATTACATCATTATATATATATACATACATTATTATATACATATATAGATAACATACACATATATATATACATCATATATACAACAACATACATATATATACATCATATCACTACATATAGATATACATACATATATACAACACAGATAATAATACTTAGATATATATATTATATATATATATATAATACACACATATAATACACACATATAAATATATATAATTATATATATATATATTATATATATATATTTATATCTATATATATCTATATATATTATATATTATAATACACACCATATAATATATATTCTATCTTCTATTATATATATTATCTTCTATCTCTTATCTCTATATCTCCTCTCTCCACACCTATAATATACACACTATACTATATATATATATTAACTATATAATATCTCTATATTATATATAGATTAAATATATATATATATATATCTTATCTTTATTCTCTCCCCCACACACCACACATACACCTATATACTATATATATATATATATATGTGTATGTGTGTGTGTGTGTATATATATATATATATAATCTATATATATATATATATCTATCTATATATATATATCTTCTCTGTGTGTATCTCTTTCTCTCTATCTGTGTGTATTCTCTCTTCTCTCTTCTCTCTATATATCTATCTCTCTATTCTTCTGTGTTTGTCTCTCTCTATCTCCTATCTCTTATCTCTCTATCTCTGTTCTCTCTTCTCTCTTCTCTATCTCTATTCTCTGTCGTCTTCTCTCTCTCTCTCTCTCTCTTTTCTCTGTCTGTCTCTCTCTCTCTCTCTCTCTCTTCTTTCTCTCTGTCTGTCTGTCTCTCTCTCTAGTCTGTCCTCTTCTCCTCTCTCTCTCTCTCTCTCTCTCTCGCTACTTCTCTTCTTCTCTCTCTATCTCTCTGTATAATCTTCTCTATATCCTCTCTCTATACTATATTATATACACATTGTATATATACACACACATTATGCCAAATTCGCCATTATAATAGCAGTCCGCCATGGAACAAGCGCGCCTGCTTTTAAAGGGAATGTGACATGACGCTCTGATTGGTTTATTGCACATCAGCCCAGACCACATCTATGAGTAATGTAGCTACTACAGACCAACCCATTTTAGATTTGCGTCGGGCAAAAGAGTCATTTATCCCGCCGGCATAATAACAACAGCGCCTGAGATCCACCCACAAAGCTACTTGCGTTTTGCGCTTGATACCTGCGTTTCAGATCGTTAAGATAGAGCCCTTTATCTTCTGACATACTATATATATTAGTATTAGCCTATATGTTGCGCAGCAGCTGGGCAAAAATATCTGTTTGCAAATATATGTACGTTTAGAAACAGTGTCTTAATTACACAATGTCAGGTGTTTATGAAAAAGTACTAATATCAAAGGATACACTGAGAGCAGACCTTTGTTCCATAAATATTGACATTGGTACTCGTGTGAGTGGCCTACCTACTTTTGAAACTTTCAGTTGTTACGGCCCTTAGCCCATGGCTGTGTCCTGTGTGTTGCAGGTTGCAGGGGATGGCTGAATGGGAGCACCTGGGCCTGGCTCTGCAGCTGATTTAAGCCGGCTGGTTTAAGTCCTCTCTCTCTCTTTCCTCAGGATCGACACCCTGCTGCTGCTGCTCTTTTGTTTGTTCTGTTCTTTTCTGCACCGGACAACATGCACCCAACATTTGACACCACATACAAGCACCCTCTTACACCACTGATATACACTTCCACACTTCATGGTACATTTAATTTGTGTTTATAATCAATAAACATAACTCTTTTGTTTTCATCCCGCGTCAATTATCCATGTTTTGTTGCGGCCTCGGAGCCAGTCGTAACACAGTAAAACTGTTTCTTCAGTAAAGGCTCTCATCACTTCCACTACTAATTAAAACTGACAGAAACAGATTTAAACAACAAATTGATGGTGTTGGAGCCGTTTCCTTATATTGTTTTTATTTCTGCAGTGTAGAAGCAATGTGTTACTACCACCTTCTGTACCATGTCTCCAAGAAAGGGCAAAGAAAGAGAATAGAAGAAACCAAGTCAGCCATACAACCAAGATTAATAAAATATCAGTAAGCATCAACACCAGTTATGGCAGCAGGAAACAAACTGAGCAATCTGAGGCTTCTGCAAAGATTTGAGACACACGCACACACAGATACAGAGAGAGAGACTGGCTGGTCGCTACCCCCTCTCTCTGGTCCAGCTTTAAAAACCTATTAGTAATCACTCCTCGACTCTCAGCGGCTCTTTTCGCCCAAACGACTTTCATCCAGTCAATCTGCATAAATCTGCATTAATGACCGATTTTCCCTCCACAGAAAACACATGTGCTTTAAAAAGTGTCTCCTTATCTGTCAGCTTTTAGAGGAAACATTAGAGGGCAGAGACACACATACAATCAATCTGACAACAAACACATACAAATGCACAATTGCTGCCTCTCTTAACATCAGATATTTCATGGCAAATACACTACTACAGCAACACTTACAAAGGAAATATGAGTGTTGGACTCACTAAAAAAATGCTGATGCCGCAGTATAGGCTGTGTGCATCCTTACAATGTTGACCATTTTCAAATTCATGCAAATGAATCTAGTATCTAATGAATGTAATTTTTCCAACCTTCCATGGGGCTTTTGGTTTCTAAATCAATTTGCAAAGACCTGACATGTGCTTAACACAGCTAACGCATCATAGTGAAAATTATTTTGCTGACTTCAATGCAGAAGGCAGTTTGAGCATCACAACAGCATAGAAGGTGTACGCTTTTATGAGATGATCAGGGCTAGAACACCCAACACCAAATGATAATGGGTACATCCCATTACCTTTACTTGTTGTTTCCTGGCTCCTCGATCCTTGCTTGAACCAGAAGTTGTTCTTGTCTACCATCCTGCAGACCGTCTCACAGCTCTTATTTGTGCTCCAAGGAGCAATCTTTGAGGAGTGTTTAACAAGGAGACATGAGAGCAGCATTCACAAAAGTCTTTTTACTGAATGACATGCCCGGTTTGACATGTAATATAATTTCAAGTTTCCATTAAAGATTTGGCTTAATTTCTTTCCAGATTTCAAAAGACACTATAATCACATTTTGGGTTAGCAAATAATTATCTTCACAACCAGAATATCCATGAATACACAGGCAAAAAATTAAAAATACCAATTTGAATTAGATTTGCATTTTGTCCATAGTTAACTTGCGATTAATCGCAAATGGAGAAAGGACTTATGAACGGCAAACTCACTTTCAAAACACTGCCAGATGGTTCGGTCGATAGGACAAAAGTTATCTGCACGTACTGTCGACATGAAATGAGTACCATTTAAGTATGTTGAGTCTCAAATATCATTTGCAAGCCAAACACAGAGAGCCCAGCATGCGTGCATTAATGTAATCAAATGTCTCTTCAGTTGTCGACCATCATCAGAAATGGATGTTGCTTCAAGTGACGTTTCAGGGGAAAGGACATCTCAATTTTTTTTAAAACATATTTCTTCATTTCCTCTTTCCATTGTTTTCCTTGTACCTCTACACAAATCCTCATCGGGAGGGACTAAGACGTGTTGAAAAGACGCAAGTGAGATAAAAGATATTTACACTCTTTTCAAGCCAAAATCTTCACTGTAGCTATTAAGATTAAAGCATTAGCACACCCCATCTAAAGTGGGTGCAGGAGCTACACTGCTGTAAATAAACTTAAAAGGGTGTAAATAACTTCTTTTCAAAACCGTTTATGACCTCAGGGTTTCTGGAGACATGGATTATGTGGGAAAAACTGTATGGAGCCATGTTTGTTGGGCAAAGGGTTACCCTAACCCTTCGGTTGTTTTGTTTTGTTTTTTACATTTCAAAACATTCCCATCTGGGGCCAAAAGGTACTCAAGCAGTAAAAGGTACATGTTCAGTTTTTCTATATGTAAAGGTAAAATATTAGGGAACAGTGTATGTTTCATGTAGAACCAGCTAAGACTGAGTGTTGAACTTTGAATCTCTCAAAACCACTTGTCTGGTAACTCAGAGAGCACTTGTCCTTCGGCCTGCAGGTGCAAATCATCTCCGTAGTGCTTCAACTGAGGGAACTACCTTAAAACTCAGTATTTCCTCCAGATTGCCGTGGTTTTGCAGGATTTAGCAGCACACAGTTCAGCGAGCTCCGTGACAATCTTGGCACATATGCCCCGAGTGCACATGGCTTTTATTTATATGATAATAATAATGGATTGGATTCGTATGGATCTGACAGGGTTCCAGGTTCCATTCATTCACACACAGCCATACTGGTGGTGGCAAACTACGATAGTAGCCACAGCTGCCCTGGGGCAGACTGACGGAAGCGTGGCTGCCATTCAGTGCCTACAGGCCCTCCGACCACCACCTCAAACATATAGCAGTCATACACAATTGCTCGAGGTGGGTGAAGTGTCGAACGACCATGATGCAGTTGGCCGGGGGGGATCGGACCACCGACCCTCCAAACATAGGCCGACCCACTCTACCACCTGAGCCACAGTCGCTTTCCAATAATTTGTGTACTTAATCTCATCTATGTGCATGATAGGGGATATTCTGCCTTGTTTGACTATTTGGCAGTTGTTATGAGAAGTTTTCTTCTGGAAACTGCGGTAGAAAAATCTATAGCTGAAACTCTCTTAACAATACAGTGTGCATACAGTTGCACTGTCATGTTGTTGTTCCGTGGCCATGTTAAATAAACTACTTCGACATAAGTCATTGGTGGCTCTTCTTCATCTCTCCTGAATGGTCAAGCGAGCAGGAAATCAACAACAGAAATCTGTTGGAAAGACGCTTTAATATAAAAATGCTCAAGTAATTAAATATCAGAAAAAAGAGCTGGTCGATCAATCTCTGTGAGGGGGCCCAGAGTTTGTTTTTTCAGACCGAGTTTGGCTAGATTTAGGTAATAAAACTAAAGCTAAAGTTGTATATAGTTCAAAGGCAAACAGTTAACTGAGGTCAACTGGATTAAAGTTAGGCCACAGCGATTTCAGCGGCCACAAAACATTATCATTAGCACACGCTAAGATACATATGCGCGGGCTAGCTAACATTAGCGACCGCTCGCTAGCACATAATTGTAATTATGCACACACACACACACACACACACACACACACACACACACACACACACGCGTGCGCGCGTGTTGTTGGGCAAGTTACTTTCATAATGCAATATATTAAATTTTATTATGTGGCTCAAGGGAAATCTCCACTAACCCAACGCTACTGGGAGGCAAGAGAGGAGATTCTTGCTGAAAATCTACCAGGTACTGATAAAATAATTTGCCTATACCATAAGCATGTTTCTTGTCCTTAAAGTCTTAAAATACATTTTAGAAATAATATTATTAAAACTCATTAAATACTTGAATTGACAAGGTGTTTATTTCAGCAAAATCATTGTAGCAGAAATGTTCAAAGTTTAGGTCCAGATAATGTACCAACATTTCTGCCCATTGAACCCAATGAGGGCCTCCAGGTTCCTGCAAACGCCATGGCAAACAGCTTTAACATTATTTAACCTAAATGGCAAGTGCCTGACCAAGTGTCTGTGTTCCCTAATTTGGCCTGTTTATATTTTGAAAAATTGCAATTAACAATCCATCTAATATCAACACCATACATACATCTTGAGGTACGTTTAAGACATTTCTGTTTTTAACATACATCTCTGCAATTTTCATGTATGAACCATTGCCCTGTGCGGGTTGCCTTATATCTGTGGTGAATTCTTGTAATCGCAGAATCCTGGAGGGTCTGATGAAGGCAACTAGGCAGACCCACCTAAAGGTCAACAATTCTGAAATTGTGGAATTTACCACGGAAAGAGAAATAGAAATAATAAATGATAAAATAGATTTTTCAAGTTACATCTGGATGTCACAAGGATACACAAGAAAGCAGGTCCCACTGACTGAAAGATGGAACAATTTCTTCTCTCGAGAGCAGTCCAAATAAGCAAACATCTCTGTGGCTAATTAATGTTTAATGGGAAGTGAACTGCATATTATTCAAACCAAACATAACCCAAATGAAAAAGCATACTTTTGACACTGATGATCTGAATACTGGCTAGGTGGTCACTAACTTAGTGGGTAAATGTCAGCCAATGTGAAAACCTCATTCAGATATCTCATAAGCACAATCTGTGCACGAAAAGATTCATATATCTATTGTAAGATCTGAACATCCAAACCAAAAGAATAATTTCGTATTTATAAGCGAGCATAATAAAAAGATTATAAAATAATAAAAAAAAACATTTGAGCAATATAAAGTGTAAAAAAAGATGATTAAATAAAAGTTGAGGAATGTTTATAATAAATGTGCTTCGTATTGAAGTGTATATTTCATCAGGTTATTAGTGACACTTACAGTTCAACCTTGTCTTACTGGATTTAGCTGGTCATGTTAACCGGAGGCTAATCATTAGAACTGTAGCAACCCCATCAACGTCCATCACAGCAGGAAGAGTAAACAACATCACAACAGGCTCACATACCTCCTTTATATTGGGAGGAGTTTTATGCCAGACTTAGTCAGGGTTCAGTGTGTGTCTGTAGGAGAAAAATGTTTTAAACAATATGGTGAGGTTTTCATCTTAATTTGAGGTATATATTTCTATATATCTTTTTTTTTTCTTCTTCTTTTTTTTCTGAATGGTTTAATCCTGACAACCTGTACCAAACTATTATTTGGACTGATCAAGACTGGCGAATGGCTTTCAGCAGTAGAGCAACAGACATCATGAAAGATTGGCATTGTCGCAGCTGTTAATAGTTGGCCAAATAAAATCATGTTAATATGGTTTAGTTAACTCACGTTTAAGATTGGGGCCGGCAAACAGGTTTCAAGCATGTTCGAGCATACATGGATGATCTTACAACACTTACTACTACCAAGGCCTGAACCGTACGGTTGTTGAGAAAGCTTCAAGAGAATATCGAGCTGGCCCCGGATGAAAATCAATACAAGTAAGTCAGGAAGCATTTCCATCTTCAAGGGAAGCTGAGAGACCAACGTTTCTACATTGGGAATGAGGCTATTCCAACTGTCTCTGAAAAACCTGTGAAGAGCCTGGGTCAGTGGTTGGATGCCACCCTTAAAGACTCAGAGCAAGTAGATCAGATCAGGAAGGATGTAGTTAGTGGACTGAAGATCATTGACAGATCTGCACTTTCTGACAAGTTGAAGCTGTGGTGCATGCAGTTTGGACTACTTCCACGTCTCATGTTGCCACTTACCATTTATTAAGCGCAACTCTCTAAGATGGAAAAAGAGCCTAATCAGCTCATATGCAAGGAAGTGGCTTGGTCTTCCCAGGTGCCTCAGCAGTATAGGGCTCTATGGAAAATGAGTTTTAGAGCTACCCATCTCCAGTATCTCAGAGGAGCACAAGTGTGCCAAAGTCAGACTGGAGATGATGCTAATGGATTCCAGAGATCCATTTGTAGTCCAAGCTGCCCCCAGACCGACCCCCATCTTTAGCATCTAAGCAGGCAACGGCAGCCCTCAAGCACAGAGATATTGTGGGCCAAGCGCAGCAAGGAAGGAGCGGTCTTACACTCGGGGCACGTACACCTGCTCTTTACCAGAGACGCAAGCTTGTGGCGGAGGAGATATGCCGGCAAGAGGAGGCAACAAAGTGTGCCAAAGCGGTCGCTCAGGCCAAGCAAGGCCAATGGATGAATTGGGAGGGAGTGGAGAAGGGGAAGATGTCCTGGAAGATGTCCTGGAAAGAACTGTGGGAGATGGAGACATTCAGAGAAAGCTTTACCATTAAGGCTGCCTATGATGTCCTTTCATCCCCCAAAAATTTCAACCAGTGGTACGGAGAAGATCCCACATGCCCCCTATGCCAGACCCCAGCAACACTCAAGCACATCTTGGTGGGCTGAAAGACCAGTCTCACTCAAGGTCGTTACACCTGGAGGCACAACCAGGTGTTGCGGTGTCTTGCTATAGTGCTGGAAGGTCGACGGGAGAGCGTGAACGCACTCCCTCCTTCCTCATCCCATCGGCCGACAATGACATTCGTCCAGGAAGGGCCAAGCCAGACTCTCCACTTCAAGACCAGACGTTGGACGGCAAGGCGGGGCACGTGACTGGAAGTTGTTTGCAGACTTAGACCAGAGGCTTTGCGTTTCAGCTGAGATCGCATCAACCAATCTCAGACCAGACCACGTACTATGGTCGGCCTTACTCCAGTTTGTCTACATCATCGAAGTCACAGTGCCCTGGAAGTATGCAGTGGAGGAGGCCCTCGAGCGAAAAAAACTGAGATATGCCGAGCTGGCAGCCAATGCACAAGATCGAGGCTGGACAGCAAAGGTCCGACCGGTGGAAGTAGGCTGCAGAGGGTTGTGGCCTCATCTACAGCGAAGCTCCAACGGGAGATGGGAGTGCGAGGAAAGGCCCATAGGCCGGCAGTCCAAGGCCTCCCCGGGGCTGCGGAAAAGGGGAGTCAGTGGTTGATAAACCGGAGGATGCCATCTCTCACTCGACCATCCCACAGAATCTCTTAGCAGCTTGGCTTCAGTATGCAACTAGGGATATCAACATCTAGTCCTACGAAACAGAAATGTACTGATCACATTCATGCTCCCTAGTGAATGAGCACATTTAATTTACTGGCCCTATGACCTCTACGTAGCACTACAATCAGAACACACTGATTTCTACTGTTACATTAACTGACAAGAGCTGGACTTAATAAGAACTGGGCTCAGACTTAAACCAACACAACAACAAGAAATGTAGTTGATTATGGAGTCTTATCCTCAGGTCATCAAGTAATGATGCTTTGGGTTGATGTTGGACCCAAGAGACCAGCACCAGTATTTGATGTCCTAGACTCATCAATTAACTACCTTTCTCTAACATCACGTTTAAAGTTACGTAGCGTTGGTAAAGTTGAAATAAAATAATCCATCAGATGAGACTCTTCTACTGTCTCAAGCCTCCTTTGTGGAAAAAAAAGCCCAACAGATTCTGCAGCAAAAGCTTTTTACACTGAAAGCCATCTCTGGTCTCTTGTGCTGCCATGTTGCCACAGCGACCGTGACCTGGATAAGCTGCTCGGAAATAGGGGAATGATGGATGAATATGTTAACTTCTGAAAGTAAATGTTTTTTAATTTGTTTTTCTTTACAGGCTCTGCAGAGTGAAATATAACCAATAGCCAAACAAACTGTAATATAACACACACACACACTGAATTAACTATTAACACACGCTCTAACAACAAGCTCATAGCCCATCAATCACACACACAAACACACACACACACACAGTCTGCTGCATGGCTGACTTTCAATCAGACGCTGAGAATCCCATCAGCATTCACAACAGGTGTCAATACACACACACACACACACACACACACACACACTGACTGTTTCTGCTCCTGCATTTAAGACATTTAAAGCTGTGATCTGAGACGCTCCTCATGTTCAAACTGAAGGCCAGATATTGAGTCGTTTATATCAAGTCAGTTGTACTGTGGTAGTTCACAGGCCTGACTTCAGTAATGTGCACTTTTACTAATTTAGTAGTTCTCTACCTTCATACATCTGCAGTCTAGTAGTTTACTTGTTCATCAAGTCAGTACTTCTGTAGTAGGGATGGGAGGATATCAAATAATTAGTCAAAACACTGAGGATAACTTGATTGCAGTGAATTTCTATTGAATTGAAATATTCATGGATATCCTCACATGAGTCAGTACGTTTACATGACACTCAAGACAACCGAATTACAGGGTTAAAGCCGTTTCACACCAAGTGCGAATTTCCATGCGGATTATTCGCACGGAAATGTATAAATAATGATTTCATGGGTTATAATGGGAGCTTGCACACCGGGGCGGAACTTTCGTGTGGCAAAAAAAAAATCCGGAGCCACTTTGTCGTCTGCGGAATTCCGTCTGCGAAACTGTACGGTTGACCAATGAAATCGCTTGCTTTGTAGACGGGAAGTGACATCATACAACGCAAACGATTTATCTGATAAAATGAGCGAAAGTTTAATCATTCTGGTGTCCCAGCTAGAGCTTAGATCTGGCCCAAAAAATCAAGCCCGACCCGAGCCTGTGCACGTTGTGTCCGAGCCCGGCCCGGCTCATTAACTGTAATTATGAGCCCGATTTATTTTTTAATACGTGGGCTGTTATAATGACGTTCTCAACTACAATTCCATGTTGTTTGAACCACATAAATATGTTTAGAATTATCTTAATGAATAATGCAACACGTGCCGCACTTAATGCACTCGACAAAGCCGACATGTTATTATCACTGCCCATTATTTGTTTAAAATGGTTCCACAGCTCCGACTTACCTCTAAACTTGCTCAAGTTAATTCTCCTGTTTTTATTTTTTTCTTTACATCTTCAAGCTCCATGTTGCACTTAAGTTACACAATCAGTGATGCCGGTAACGCGTTACTCTAATCTTACCACTTTTTGCAGAAACTAATAATCTAACGCGTTAATATTTCCAAACCAGTAATCAGATTAAAGTTACTTATTCAAGTCCCTGTGCGTAACTATCATTTTTGTCAGTTTCCATAGTAAAAATATATATTTTCGCTTTCTTCTTGCGTCTCGGGGAGTGATGTCACGTGTGCGACAAGTCATGTTTTCAGCATGAGGATAACTCACGTGTAACACCACGCAGCGACACAAACACACACAACAATGGAGGGAGGAGAGAGATGCGCGTTTTCTAGCTGGAAATAAAGTCATTATTTTGAGTTTTAAAAAAAAACAACAACACACAAATGCTTGATCAAGGACCCAGCCAATTACTATTGTTATTAGCCGGCTCTGTAGGTGCTGAAGAGCTTGAGCACTCCTGTCAGATAATGAACCACGACTTTTTTTCGTTTGGTGCGAAATTAGAACACAAGAATGCGAACATTTCGCACCCGACTCAATGTGCATGCTTAACATGCAGAACATTGCTGCACAGATATCCCGCAAATCCGTGCCGCATTTTCGTATCGCACCGGTGTGAAACAGCTTTTAGTCTGACTATGAACGGACTTTTAAGATGCATGTATACACCTTAGTCTGACTAAAATCGGACCGGAACGGAGTTCTCATAGTCGAATTAAAGCACCCAGATTATTCAATTGATAGTCACATTACTCCTGCATGTATATGTTCCATCAGATCGGATCGGATTTTTCGTTCTGCGCAGGCGCAAGATTTTTTCCTAGGGGCCGTGAGCCGGAAGTAGACGGACGGCGGCGGCGGCGTCTTTCCTCTGAAATCTCCGCAAATAAGAGTGCCATTGTGCATCTAGTTTGAGTAATTATCATGTACACCATATACGAAATGTACAAAGATGTAGCTTCGTGTCGCTCTTCGAACGCCATCTTTCTGGAATGCAGAGGCAGTTTGTTGTTGCTGGTGACATAAAGAGGTCAGCCGGAGGTGGCTCTGTTACCACTAGTTGAAATGGGTACAGCGCCACCTATCGTACCGGGGTATGACATGCTCCGGTCAATAATCCGATTTTCTTACGTTCAGAAAATGTGATTATTTGGATGTGATGATGAAATGTTATTAAACTCAACATAGTTGAAAGTGCAAATCTGGTGGAACTGGTCAGCAAAATAATAAACTGCATATTGATCACACAGTTGACATGCCTCACCTTTACATGTTCAGGCCGCCTTCCCCTCCAGCAGCTCTCGAGTGTTTTCGGCGGCCCGCGCCAAACCATCAGCCATCAGAGCCTCCTCCAGACTCCTCCTGGCCTGGTATACTTTCAGCTCCTGTTCTCTGCACACAAACACAAAGATGGGAGAGAATCAATTAGTCCAAAGTCCACGATTTACTATTTACCCAAATATTTTGGATATAATACTGTAAATCAAAATATTATTGACAGAAACATCACACACAACTGTTTTCAATGGAAATGCACCTGAAATATTAGATCATCCTGAATGTAACAAATTGATCAGAAAATATAAATCCCACAAGCATCACAGACTTCAATAAACAGCCAGTAGCACCTGTATTGAAAAGTGGTAGTGAGTCATTGTGTGTCATTTATGTGTAAAAGTACAAGACAACAACCCTCAGACCCCAGATGAAAAAAAAATATTAAACCCTAACAATGACTCAGTTCTTTCAGGGTGTTTTCACACTTGGTCCCTTTCAGCCCTTCAAACGAACTCAGACCGATGACTCAGCATTTTTTGCGCATATGTGAACACAACAACCGTACCCAGACCCCTTTGAAACGAACCGTACTGTCTCGGTACGGTTCGCTAAAAGTCAGCGGTACAGTTCGCCTAATCTGCTTATTGTGAACACTAGGCGCATTGGGTTCTCTTCGCCTTTTTCACTGTATTGTACTGGGACTGAGGCCCCATCAAAGCTGAACTGGACCAGAAAGAGAACCCGGTCTGTGAGAAAATTACATAAGCCTTCTTTTGTTATCTTAAGTGTTTTAAGGACAGGAGGGGGAGAGAGACTGTCACACTGCCTGAGGTGTCAATGAGCCACAGGTGGGGGCACATCCCCACATTGGAATGTACACAAAGTTTAGATAAGATGACATTTACTGTCCCATCTGTTACATCAAAGGGTCACTGTCCTGGGAAGACAGGACACACCAAAATATCAAAGAGTCATTTATCTGTAAAGAAGATGTTTTATGACTGTTGTAAATGAAGGTAACCTCCTCTCTGTTCTGTACTTAAGGGATAACAATTTAGAGTTTGTCAGAGAACGCGTTTACGCCTTCTACTCCACGCTGCGTGTTATTAAATGACATCTGATTCATACGCTGAAGTCTGAAGTTCTTCGGAGACTTAGCAACTCTCTACCTCACAAAGGAGAATTTCCACAACAGGTCCTCTTTGTAATAAACTCACAATGTGAACACAAAAAGAACTGAGTTCTTTTTCTGTTGGTCCACTTTTTGATCCACTTACAGAGGACTGAGTTTGGTTCGCTTAAAGGGGACTATATGTGAAAACACCCTCAATCTTATTACTTTGAATGTAGTTCTTTCAAAATAACTCCATACAGTCTGTAAAACGTACCATTTAATTCAGGTCACTTAAATCTAAAATAAAATAAAATAATTTAAAAATCCTCTTGAAGGAAATAATTGGAAACGGGAAATTTTGTGGTGATCCACCCTGTAGTTTTTCAGATACATGTAGTTCCAATAAAATTAAATCCTACTGCTATATGATACTATGATCCTTTATCATAGTATGAAACTGAGTGTTAACAGGCAGTTTTCGCTAAAGTCAGCTTTGACCAATGGGTTTGATTGCAGGGCGGAACCAAGTCAGCATTAAAATAGCTGCCAGTGCTCATCTGTTCAGATACATTTTGTCCAGGAAAGAGAAGCTGTGAAATTACTGCTGGTGAGTACACTCTAAAAAATAATTCAAGGACCCAGTAAATTTGACAATAATATATAGGTATGCATGCTTGATAAAACTGCTGAATATTATTATGATGTGTATTTGATTTGGCTACATCCAAATTCATTAGTAGAACTCCAACAGGAACCTTTGTGTGAAATATACACATGTTAATTAAGTTTATTTCTTTGAAATAAATTACTAATTGACTGACATATTACATGGTTTAATTATATGTAATAATCACTGTATGTTTCAACAACATTTTTGAGAATACACTACAAACAGCAGTTAGTTTTAATAAGTGCAATTATTATAGAATTCAACTCAATTTTATTTGAGACACAACTTAACAACTTAAATAATCAAGTAATCAGAGGAACTGACTAAGTGACGTCATTCTTTAAGGGTTCTGGGACAGATCTGAAAAGGGTGATGGCTTGGCGGGCACAGCAGGGGATTGAATTTCAACCTGACTTGACGGTAAGTACTTTTGAACAAATGTATAATTTCTCATAAGTCTCCTTAGTTACAGAAGCCAGACATGAGCATGAAATATTAGTTGACATCATTTATATTACTATATAAGTACTTAGCTAGTAAATTTGCCTTGTTAGCATCTGAACAACTCAAGGTGTTAAAGTTAGTCATAGGCTTTTTTGAAACATCGTGTAGCCCGAACATACCGCCTACTTAACTGCAACATGTTGTTACACATTTTACAGTGGAGGCAGGTTTGGGGAATAAAACCTAAAACTTTTTGCCCTGCCAAGTTAGCCATAGCACCCATTAATAACTGTATCAAAGATGCTTCACAGATTAGCTTTGCAGGTTATAGAGCGCGTTAGAGTACTAAAGGCGCCGGGCTGGCCCGATCCCAACTCGACCCGACCCGCGGGTTTGAGTCCGGACTCAGAGTAGCGGTTGACGGTTTTATCACATTTATTCCAAATTTACTGTGAGAATATTGACTGTAGTTTCTTAACTTGCTGTGGCAACAGAGTTTTTTATTTTGATCTTGTTTTGAAAATGTTGTCCCTGTGTGACAGAATGAGTGTGGGAGCCACAGGAATGCACGTGTAAAGGAGAAAGATATAGGGAGGACAAGCAGCAAGGAGTAGCAGGCCACACTTGAATCCAGATCACCAAGGGAAAAAGAGAGCCTCACGGCATAATCTCCACCCTGTGAGTCACTAGCCGTTTTTAGACAGGGCACCAAGACACCAATTTGCCCGTCCTTTTAGCGGTTCGCTCCTGCGGTTTTAGACAGAGGCCGGCAAATTGGGGGTCTGTTTTTGTCCGCCGATTTGTCCGCCTCGGAGGGTACACTTATTTCCACCTCGCCTGCTATCTAAAAACGAGGTGGCAATGTGCCGGCCTCTGCGTGAGGTGGGCGGAGGTGTCGATGACCTGCACTGTTGTGCTACCCACAGCCAGGGAGTTAAAAACACAAGAAACAGCTGATCACAGCAGACAGTCCATCAATTGATCCGTAGACAATAAGATTAGCAACTAGACAGCTGCTGAGATCCAGGAGATGCTAGCGTCTCCTCGATCTCTGTAGCTGTTTGGTTGCGTGAGCTTGTTGTTGTGTCGGCAAGCAAAGGACGGTCGCTACTTTCAAATTAAAAGCCCCCCTCTAAGAACACAGTTTTAAACTCCAATGGGGTGTAAAGCTCTTATTTGAAGACAAATTTGTTGTCACGGTTCACAGCCTAACTCCGAGCTTCACATCACGTCACATGTTTACGCCTACCTCAGAGGCGGCTTTTGGAAAAAGAGGAATATTACACCTCCGTTTTAGAAAGACAGGCCTGCACATTGCCATCCTTGCCTTGGAGCAAATGTGACGCCTTTTCTATCTAAAAAGGGCTAGTGGTGCACCCCATTAAACCCACAGTAAGGTAAAATTGTGTGTGTGTAATGGCAGCGTAAGCTCTGCACATTTGTGGCATCATCAAAGGGGGGAATTCTTAAACACTATCGACTGACACATGAACATTTTGGTCGAGGACGTTTTCTGCCTTGTATTGAAACTGAAAATCAATGAGATATGATATCTTTTAAACGTAAAATTTGTGACTCGTGCTTTCCAAATACAAAAGATTATTTTCAACACATGAACTCTCATCTGAATAGACTAGAAACAATAGTGTGTGTGTTTGATGGTTGTGAGTTCAAAACAAACATATATGGCACTTATGCTACTCACAGAAATCTTACTCATGTGATGACTTAAAGACTGATGTGATTGTAAAACTTCCTATTTCTACCAGTGTTCAACAGAATGAAAGCCAGTTTTCAATCAATTGATGATGTGGAATTGGATAATACTGTCATTTTGGATTGCGTAGGACATACAAGTTCATTTGTGGAAGTAATTGGTTCTCTCTTGTTGAAGTAAGTAAGCATTTGTAATTTTTCTTTTTTTTTTTTTTTTTCAGGTCAACGCTGAGATCCATGGAATTACCACTGTAAAACTTGAGGCCAGATTCATGTTTCACAGCTTGCCATTTGTGGGACAAGTGTTGCAGTTGGCAAGAAAAGCAATACAAGATCATATGCCTTATGCAGCCTTTATTCCACCACAGTGTTTCTCAATATCCTCTAACCATGTGTCTTCTTCATATGCAACATACACTCTCGGCATTATTGCTCCTTATTATTTTACTTTCCTTTTACTCCTTCTGCCTACCACAGTTCTGTCTTCCATTCCCTTTTCCTCTGTTTCAGTGTGAGTATATTCTGAGTAGACTTTTAAAGAATACACTACATGGCAAACATGACTTCAAGGTTGCAGTGATCACTCCAGATAAAGGCTGAATGATATAATCAATTTAAATAGAAATTGCAATGTTTTACAAATTGCTTCATTAAATTTTGTTTCACTTTTCAGTGTAGTCAAATCTGTTAAAACTAGTGCAGTGCCCGTAAGAAAAGTGTATTCCTATAAAAAAAAGTGGGAGGTTAAGCAGCTTTTTCATGGATGGCCAAATGAGGCTGTGTTTGAAGGTGGGACGTCAGGGATATTTAGGTTTGTTGTGAAATCCGATATTCCAGGGTATAATTGGCTGTTTTTGACTATTTTTGATTTTGCCATTATATTTCACCTTAAAAGCTATTTACTTGGTGTCATTATTTTCAGCACAACCTCACATGTGTGACTGTGCAGTTCTTTTTTCATTTTGACATACTGTATTAACACAATGGACCTAAAATCACAAAAAAACATAAAATCCGAGTAGAAAAAGTTAGATTTTTTTACTGTGAAAACCACAAATATGTTTAACAAACCATTTTTTTTTTAAATTATAATGCAAATATAAATTGTTGTTTGCTAAATTTGCGCATACATTTAAAAAATGTACAAAGTTATATGTAACTATTTAGAATTTAAATGCAGGCAATGCTCAGGTCTGCCTGTGCTCCTTCCAGCTGAATAAAGAGCTGGACTGCCTGCTCCACATTCAGCTTCTCCTCATCATTCTGACTCATTAAACAAAAAACCGACTCCACTACACACTTAACACACTACACCAAACACTACATAACACACTAACTACACACTCCAAACACGTTAAATGTCACAAATCTCTCAACTCTCTCAACTCTCAATATCGCTGTCTACACACCGACCGTCGTTGCCTGTCAATCATCCGCCTAGGTCCCTCCCACAACTTCCTGTTCCTCAACAACCAAACTTGCTGCTTGGCCACTTTCGTGACAAAAGCCCGTTTTTACCGTTTCTTCCTGCACCAGACACAAAGCAAACGTGACAGCAATGTTTGCGAAAAAGCGTGGCGGACATTATTTACCCTAGGTCCGGTTTTGGACATGCCGATGCGTCCGGTCCGTCGCCTCGGGAGGTGGGCCGTGTAGCTAGCGGCTAGCGGCTAGCAGCTAGTTAGCGGCTAGCTACACATGAACATCCACAGATTCCGATTCCACTTTGTTGTCCGCGCGTCTCCGGATCTCCTCAGACCCGAACAGACTCGGTCCGGACTCGTTTAATCTCATTAATCCACAACAGTCAGTTTAGATGCACAGAACAGAACAGAACAGAACAGACGGGACCGAACCGCCGGCAAAATCCCGGTCCAGCTCGCGCCGCTGCAGGTATAAATCCGCTTCTTCAGGTATGTCGTGGGCTTGAGCTCTGCAGTGATTGGCTCTGGTGCGCACGTGGCCACATTGTGCAGTGATTGGCTCTGGTGCGCACGTGACTGTGGTTGCTCTGGTGGACAATGCTTGCGGAATTTGTAAAGCATTTATGAAATAATTTATTCACGGTATCATTGCAGTCCAAACAAATGCTTAGATGCACACCACTGAACCACGCAGCAGCCATGTTGAAAGTCTCAGGTCAGTGTGATCCTGATCCGCAGAGATATTTGACCAACACACACACACACACACACACACACACACACACACACACACACACACAGACAGACATTCCTTGTATTTATAGATAGATATTTAAAGTATAAGCGCAAAAATGTGCACTGAGGAGAGTGACTGCTGAATCTTGTCAGCAGTTTAAACACATTTTTCCTTAACAGAGTGGAATTCCCATAGAGGAAACCAAAGACGTTGTCATCCGATGTCTCCTTGATCACCTTGGCAAAGAGGTGGGTACCTTTAATCAAGGAGTTTAAGGTGAGTGCAATAGATGACTTTTAGTATTCTCCCTACAGTAATCTGTAAATCTGAAAGTGTTTCTGCTAAATACATAGTCAGCTATAACAACTATTAATTGGCACTTTAGGACTTTTTGTGTCTATTGGAGAGACTGCAACATTAGTCTTGTAGGTGAGTGCAACAGATGGTTTTCAGTATTCTCCCTACAGTAATCTGTAAATGTGAAAGTGTTTCTGCTAAATACATAGTCAGCTATAACAACTTTAGGACTTTTTGTGTCTATTGAAGAGACTGCAACATTAGTCTTGTAGTTTATATCCAAATAAGCTTGGATTTTGCAAAGCTAATATAGGGCCCTATAAAATCTGTTTTGTTTTATTTACCCAAGTTCCATTTTATTTTTTCCCAAATTCCGTTTTTTCCATTTAAATTTTTGGTAATTCCATTTTTTTTTCTCTTTTACTCTTACTATACTACAAAAAACGGTGTGTTTTAATGTAAATGACTAAAATTAGCAAAGATGACCAACAATATGAGAAATTATACTTATACGTATACGTGTATGTACTTATACGTTATGTCAAGTTATAATACTAAGCAGCTAGCAGTGAAAACACCAGCCCTCCCCGTGTCCTCTGAGCTCCCAGCCCACGCAGAGTCAGCTAAGAGGGCTGTGGCTAACGGGGCTAACTAGCTAACAGCAGCTACTGTTAGCAGCAGTTAACAGTCACTCTGGTATTATGTAAGGGATAATGTATAAAACAGCGAAGCGGATGGGGTCTGATTCGTCCTGAAGGGACTTATTTTCCCGATGATGACTGCCGTTCTATACATTATCCCGCTCATTACACGGTTACTTGCCAAGATGTAAAAAAACTTGACACAGTGTGTCTTTTTACAATTTATACCGTTCATAGTGTTTATCAGCAGAGAAATATAGTTCACCAAACCGACGGCATTTCTCTTCTTCCTCTTCGCTGCTTTCCTCTCTTTTTCTTTTCTTGACTGGTGATGAAAAGCCTTATGCCAAGAGCTGAAATCACTGTTTTTTCCAGTAATGATAAAGTTAATGTGAAACTCATCCATACTAGTGGCATAAGAGTAAGTTTTTTCCGATATGAAGTAGACTACAGGCTAGTGACCCAAGACGCTAGGGTGTTAAGTGACCGGACTAATTGCGGAGCAAAAGAAGAGCCGTGTAATAAATGCTGATAATATTAATCGGACAGGTGGCTCACTCTCACGCATTACATATTTAATTATTATTTCTCAGGTGTGCTTCTTTGCAAAACAACAGTTCATCTGACACAAACAAGTAATTCGGGAACTGCTCGGCTCTGTACTGAGGGGTTAATGTCGAGTTTCTCAGTTTTTCCGACGACAAAGACAGAGCCGGGTAGCCGCTTCGCCATGCTTACACTTGTTTTGACGGGGGAGGGGCTCAGGGGCCCTCCAGACAAAAGCGCTCTTTTGCGAAAAACGCACATGTATTGCATTGTTTTGGCCGACTGTCCACATGGATCCTAAAAACGCAGCGCCTGAAAACGCACCCTTTTTGAAAACGGGTGGAAAAATCCGAAAACGCAGCCCTCCCGTTTTCATGTGGACAGCGAATCCGCAGACTTTCCAAAACGATGACACCATCGCCCCTCCCCTCGACCTCTAGCCTCCAACCTCTGAACCCTGCGACGTCTCATAACAACAACAACAATGGCGGACTACATGCTTGTGTTTGTGCCACAGTTGAGTGTGAGTCGCAGCAGCAGTTCGACCTCATTATCCGTCCACACGAACGATTCTTGTTTCCTTGCACTAGCCATTTTCATCTTCTTCTTGTTGTGTTCGGTTTCTCCGTCTACTGTCTGTTTGTTTACAGCGCGCAAGCTTAATGCGCATGCTCCGTCTCTGAAACTTGGACAATCTATGGCTTTATTTCGTCAAACCACCTCCAGTCTGACTGATTGCATGATCTGATGTTTTTTTGATTGTACATTTACATTTTGCTTTAATTGGCATCCAATTTTCGAGTTTCGAGGCAGTTTCACCAGAAGTGCTTTTTTCCCCGAGGGTCGCAGGGTTACTGGGGCCAAATCCAGCGAACTGTATTGGGCGAAGGCCAGGGTACACCCTTGATGAGTCGCCAGCTCATCGCAGGACCCTTACTGATGGCAGCCGCACAAGGTGCCAACTGCACATCAGGAGCAATTTTGGGGTCCAGTATCTTGCTCAAGGATACTTCGACATGCAGCTTGGTTCCGCCCCAGTGTCTTGTCATATCTAAATGTGAAGCCAAATATGCCGTGGAAATGATTTTGCCCTTGTGTCACAGATTGTGATAGGCCCAGCTACGAGTCATCAATGTGTTTAGCGTGAAGATTACCCCTAGCATTAATATGCATATTTAATATGTATCTTTTTTTCATAGCCATTTGGCAAGAAGCATTTTAGTTCAGAGGCATTTGATGTTGGGTATCCTGAATTGCCTTTCCTGTAAAAGCTTCGAATGTGCTACTGTAGGTTGAGTTCAATGTAATGAGTTCAATGTAAGTTGGTGTAATACTTTTTGTATTTTTAAAAATCCCTATTGAAATGCACTTTTATGTATTAGCTATGTGTATATACTGAGAAAAAAATATTTTTTGTGGGAACATTTTTTTTAAATAAAGTTTAATGTTATGTGAGATCTTGGTCATATGTGTACATAGTACTGAGTATCCTCAAATCAAATACAGCATGTCGTAAATTTAGTTTAAAAAATCATTCAATACAACAGATTTTTTTTAGTAAGTCATTAGCAAATTTGCAATTATCTCCCACAAATGTTTTCAATTATATTTACCATTTCTTTTGTGATTTTTACATACTACTCTCTTCTTTTCTATATGGTTTACACAGTATTTCAGTTACATTTACTCAATTTATGTGGTATTTGTCAAATCATTCGACGTTATTAAAAATATTAGATTTACTCATTAATCTTGTTTTGTTTTAACAGATTTGAGAGCTTTCAAATCAACTCAATATGTTTGAGTGTAAAAATGTTTCACTAATTGAATCAAGTATTATGCAGTATTATTTTTTTTTGTGTAACAGTGAATTGTAGATCCACTGTTAGGCATTCTGTGAGGAAGGTTAGCTGTAATATTTAATCTTGTCTAGATACTTGTTGGGTAAATTGTTGTGAAACTGCTGAAACTGAGTGTTAACAGGCAGTTTCGCCAAAGTCAGCTGTGACCAATAGGCTTGATTGCAGGGCGGAGCTAAGCTGCATGAGGTAAATCTAGCATATATGGGCTAGTCAATACAGCCTCAGCTGCAGCGTCAGGACAACCGAACGAAGACTTAGGTAGTCTCTCTGCGGGAGTCCATCAAGGAAGTCAAAGGAAATCGCTGTCCAGCGCCGATTGTAGCCATAAATTCTACCCAATCCCAGTCAGGACATCAAACTGCAGAAGATTTTACCAGAGACACATTGCACATCAAAATCACATCATCCTGATGACCTTGCTCACTACCACCACCTCCTCTCTGACTTCACCTCAACGGTATCAGCAGTCAAATCTGCCTTTTACCTGTCAAAGATCAACTCCTCTGCCTCCAACCCCAGGAATCTATTCTCCTTATTCTATTCTCTCCTCACCCCTCCTACCCTTCCCCTTCCGTCCTCCCACACTTCTGATGACTTTGCAACTTACTTTACCAATAACGTAAAAGATATCAGCTCCTCATTTACTACTTTGCCACCCAGAAAGCACACCCTCAGACCCTCACCTCTGATGGCCTTAGCTGCTTCAGCCACTGTAAAGCCACTCCTAAAGAAACTCACCCTAGACTCAGCTGACATCCAAAACTACAGACCTGTATCTCTTCTTTCATTCCGCTCTTAAACCCTGGAGCATGCAGTCTGCAACAAACTGTCCTCGTATCTTTCAGAAAATTACCTGCTAATTCAGTCAGGCTTCAGGACTAGTCACTCCACTGAGATGGCCCTCCTGAAGCCGTTTTTTATACTGGGCAGCAGGCCGCCAATTTGGCCGTCTTTTGTACGGCTAGGTCTGCGGATTTCGACAGTGGGTGGTAAATTGGGGATCTGTTTTGGTCCGCCAATTTGCAGCCCCGTAGGGTACACTTATTTCCGCCTTGACTGCTATCTAAATCCAAGGCGTCAATGTGCCGGCAATTGCTTGAGATGGGCGGAGGTGTCTATGACCTGCACTGTTGTGCGACCCACAGCCAGGAAACAGCTGATCACAGCAGTCAGTCCATCACTTCATCCACGGACGTCAAGATAAGCAACTGGGCAGCCGCTGAGATCCAGGAGATGCTAGTGTCTCCTCGACCTCTGTAACTGTTTGGTTGTGTTAGCTTGTTGTTGTAGCGGCAAGCTACAAACAATCAGTACTAGCCCCCCGCTAAGAACCCAGTTCTAAACTCCTATGGGGTGCAATGTAAAGCTCTTATTTTGAAGACAAATTTGTTGTTACTGTTCGCTGCCCAACTTCGTGCCTACCCCGGTGACGGCTTTTGGAAAAGGAGGAATATTACACCTCCCGTTTAGAAAGATGAGGCGGCACATTGTCGCCCTTACATTGGAGCAAATGTGCCACCTTTTCTATCTAAAAAGGGCTAGTGACTGAGTCGCTTAGTGCCACCAGAGCCTCGTCCCACTCGTCAGTCCTCATTCTCCTCAACTCATCCTCTGCATTCGACAAAGTCAACCACTAAATCCTCCTCACCACTCTGGCTGAACTTAGCATTGCTGACTCTGTTATAACCTGGCTTACATCATACCAGACAAATCGCACCTTTCAGGTCACATGGAACAGTTCCTTGTCCAAACCCTACTCTCTGGAAACTGGTGTCTCTCAAGGCTCAGTGTTAGGACTGCTTCCATTTTCACTATACACTAGATCACTAGGCTCTGCAATCACATCACATGGATTCTCCTACCACTGTTATGCTGATGACACCCAACTGCTAATCCCTTTTCCCCCCATCCTCCTCCAACACCCACATTGCAATGCGCATCTCGAAATATTTGGCAGACATCTCCAATTGGACAGCTGCTCATCTTCTCAAACTCAACTTTAGTAACACTGAACTCCTCTTCATCCCAGGGAAAGACTGCCCTCCCATGGACCTGTCAGTCACTGTTGAGGATGTTACGGTATCGCCTTCGTCAACGGCGAGGAAGCTGGGCGTTACTGGTACTGACCTTAAAGGCCACCAATGGAACTGCACCCATCAACCTCCAAACACTGGTCAGACCACACGCCCCAGCGAGAGCCCATCGCCCATCTACATCAGCTGGCCGGCTGCCACCCCCATCACTGAGAGCAAACAAAGCCTGCTCAGCAAAGTTGACCCCACTTTGTGAAGTAAATGTGGGCTTATGAAAATACCTCTCATTTGGAAGAGAAATCTCTAGTTCCTAGGAATTATATATTCAGCTATCACATGAACCTAGTTGGGTGTCCACATAATTTCGGCCATGGGTGCATTTTGCTCTTTATGAAACTGTTGGTACTGACATTACTGATCAACATACAATAAACAGACAATAAAGAAATTATTTCATTGGCTAAAAGAGCATTTCTGCACATTGAGTGGCAGAGGAATACAAGCAGAGAAGATGTTGGGGGAAGGAGGGAGAGGAGAGAGAGGAGGGGAATGAGAGCGATTAAGGATGACAAGCACATTCAACTGGAGAGAGAGAGGAAGGAGTAGACAGAGAATTGGAAATTAATGGAGGGGAGAGATAAGAAAAGAAGGTAGAGGAGGAGATGAGGTAGGAAGGCTGGAGGGAGGGAGATAGGGAGGAGATATAACAGTTGAGGAGACAGAGAGGAGGAGGAGGGGGAAATGAATAAGAGAGAAAGGAAGGAGAAAGACAAGAATGCACCCTGGAAGAATGGAGCAATGAGAGAGGGAATGGGAAGAGAGGTGGATGTAGGGAAGATGACTGGAAATGTTAAAGGATGGAGAGATGGGTGGAAGAAAGTAAAAGAGGAAAGAAAATAACAGGTGTAAGGAAAAGACATTACTGAGGAAAGAAAGGACAGAGTCAAGGAGGAAAGGAATATATGTTAAATGAGGGCGATGGAAGTAATAGGAAAAGGGATGAAGGGAGGGAAGAAGGGAAGGAAAAACAGAATATGGATGGATGGAGGCAGTGAAAAAGAGGTAAAAGGTAAGAGGAGAGAAGAAATCCTGGAAGAGAAGAAAAGGATAGAAGGATAAGAAAGAGAGGGAGGGAGTACAAAAGGAGAGAAGCAAGTAGAAAGGGAAGGACAGTAAAGGAGGAGGAGGATGTAGTGATGTATTCCAGCCATTTTCTGTTGTAATGGCTTTGGCCAGCTGTTTCTGCTCAGTTTTCTACCGGACACACACACACGTGCACACACACACACACACACACACTCAGTCAGTGTGTGTCCCTGCAGTGCCCCCTGCTGTAAAGTTGCAGTACCTATGATTGACAGGGACTATCAGCTGTTAAACTTCAATTTCACTTTGTCCTTTGTGGAAACAAATATGGAGTCAAATGATGTAGGGAGTGTTCTATCTGGTCCTTCGTCACTAAAAACATCAGTTTCAGGCTGGTAATTTAATTTGCCACTATATATTCTGGTCCTACCTTGTTGTTTTTTGTTTTGTTCCTTCTCTTTTCTATGTATACTAGTGCATTGCCCGTAGGAAGCATGTATTCCTATAGAAAAGTGGGAGGTTAAGTAGCTTTTTCATGGATGGCCAAATGAGGCTGTGTTTGAAGGTGGGACGTCAGGGATATAATTGGCTGTTTTTGACTACTTTTGATTATACCATTATATTTCACCTTAAAAACTATTTACCTTGCCTTACTTGGTGTAATTATTTTTAGCACAACCTCACATATGTGACTGTACAGTTATTTTTTCATTTTAAGGTACTATATTAACACTATGGACCTAAAATCACAAAATAACATAAAATCAGGGGCGGCTGTAGCTCAGTGGGTTGAGCTGGTGGACCAGTGATCAGAAGGTCGCTGGTTCGAATCCCCGGCTCCCCTGGGGTGGGACTGAGCTACATGCCGAAGTATCCTTGAGCAAGATACTGAACCCCAGAATTGCTCCTGATGTGCAGTTGGCACCCTGTAGGGCAGCCACTGCCATCAGTAAGGGTCCTGCAATGAGCTGGCGACTCGTTCAGGGTGTACCCTGGCCTTCGCCCATAAGTCAAACTCGATTTGGCCCCAGTAAGCCCCGCAACCCCCCACGGGGGGATAAAAAGCGGCAACATCCCGCAACCCTGAAGGAAAAGCGGAAAAGAAAACGAACGAACATAAAATCAGAGTAGAAAAAGTTAGTTTTTTTACTGTGAAAACCACAAATATGTTTAATGAACCAATTGCATTAGTTATAATGCAAATATAAATTGTTGTTTACTAAATTGGTGCATACGTTTTTGAAATTTACAAAGTTATGTGTAACTATTTACATTTAAATGCAGGCAATGCCTCAGGCTCCTCAGCTCATTCCTGCCTGTTCCACATTCAGCCGTCTCCTCCTTGGTTTGCCTCACAACACGACTCCACTGCACACTAAACACACTACACCAAACACTACATAACACACTAACTATACACTCCAAACACACTATATGTCACAAATCTCTCAACTCTCAAAACTCGCTATCTCTGTCGCCGTCTCCAACACATCACTGCTGCTGTCAATCATCCGCCGATGTCCCTCCCACATCTTCCTGTTCCTCAACAACCAAACTTGCTGCTTGGACACTTTCGTGACAAAAGCACATTTTTACTGTTTCTTCTTGCACCAGACATAAAGCAAACGTAACGGCAATGTTCGCGAAAAAGCGTGTTGGACATTATTTACCCTAAATCCAGTTTTGGACGTGCCAGTGCATCCGCTCCGTCAACTCGGGAGGTGGGCCGTGTGGGTCGGTTAGCGGCTAGCAGCTAGCTACACACGAACATCCACAGATTCCGATCCCACTTTGTTGACCACACGTCTCCGGATCTCCTCAGACCCGAACAGACTTGGTCTGGACTTGTTTAATCTCATTACAATCCACAACAGTCAGTTTAGATGAACAGAACAGAACAGAATGGGACCGAACCGCCGGCAAAATCCCGGTCCAGCTCGCGCCACTGCAGGTATAATTCCGCTTGTGACAAAAGCACATTTTTACTGTTTCTTCCTGCACCAAACATAAAGCGACTCGGGCGGTGGGCCGTGCTACACACGAACATCCACAGATTCTGATCCCACTTTGTTGTCCGCGCATCTCCGGATCTCCTCAGACCCGAACAGACTTGGACTTGTTTAATCTCATTAATCCACAACAGTCAGTTTAGATGCACAGAACGGGAGCGAACCGCCGGCAATATACCGGTCCAGCTCGCGCCGCTGCAGGTATAAAGCACCCGTGCGACCGTCAAATCAGGAGGTGGGGGGTCGCGGTGGGCTCTGCAGTGATTGGCTCTGGTGCGCGTGTGGCCACGGTGTGCAGTGATCGGCTCTGGTGCGCACGTGACTGTAGTGGCTCCGGTGGACAATGCTCGTGGAATTTGTAAAGCATTTATGAAATAATTTATTAACGGTATCATTGCAGTCCAAACAAATGCGAAATAGCACACCCTTGAACCACGCAGCAGCCATGTTGAAACTCTCAGGTCAGTCTGATCCTGATCTGCAGAGATATTTGAGGAACACACACATACACACACAGACAGACAGACAGACAGAGGTTCCTTGTATTTATAGATAGATGTAAATACAATATAGCAAGGCTAAGTCCCTGCCCCTCTAGCTTCCCTCATTAGATGACGAGAGACACATTATTTTATTGATCCTGTCTGAAATGTGCCATGAACTACGCATATAATGTTTGTCAAGTCTCAGTTTGTTGTAAAGATGGTAAAGTCTTATTCAGTTTTGGGTGAGGCTATATCATCTTGTACAAAACACATCATTAAATACCAACATGACCATTACCATGGCAAGGAAAAAGTATGACAAATATGGAAAATCACAACTATGACAGCTGTGGCTCATGCGGTAGAGGCCGCCTGGCAATTGGAAGGTCAGAAGTCCGATTCCTGGCCCTTGCAGTCTACCTGTCAAAGTATCCTTGGGCAAGACACCCACCCCAAATTTCTCCTGGTGTGTGACTGCTGACTTGTTTTCAAAGCGCTTCGAGACTGGAAAAGCACTACATAGGTATAGTTCATTTAATTATCTCTAGCAAGTTTTAAAGATGTCAGGATTTTCCCAAATAATTAAATTGAACTGAACTGACTGACACTAAAAAGACCAGATGTCACCTTAAATCAGTGGGGCCCTGTTGTCCAACGTTCCTGACCAACTTCATCTTGATGTTATTGTGTTATCTGTTTTTTCCTTTCATCCTATTAGGTCACACTTGATAAAATCAATGGCTGCCTGAAAAAGGGGACTCAATCTTGAAGGCGATGGTGGATGTAAATGCAATCTGTAGCTAATGTGCAAGTCCTTTGACAGCAAGGTGCTACACAAGTCTGTTACAGCAGGTGAGCAAACATCATTGCTTATGAATGACTGAGCCCCATTCATTCCCAATTTATAGTACCAATGGAACAACTACAACTTTCCTAGTCTTTTGTTTTATGCCCTTTATCTTACCTTTTTATTATATTGTTTATTTTTTAACATTATTATAGTTTTTTGTATCATTACTGTCCTTTGGCTGCTGTGTTAAAGATATGTCCCCATTTGCGTGATAATAAAGGAATTCTGATCCTATTTCAGTGCCAACAATGGGCATATGAGCATCAGAACTAGACCACGGAGCAATAGAAGAAGGTGGCCTGGTCTGATTAATCACGTTTTCTTTTACACCACGTGGATGGCAGGGTGTGTGTGCGTCGCTTACCTGGGCAACACATGGCACCATGATGAACTATGGGAAGTAGGCAAACCAGCGAAGGCAGTGTGATGATTTGAGCACATATGCAAGTATGAGCACATCACACCTATTTTAGCTTCACTCCACTGGCTGCCCGTCCATTTTAGGATTCATTTTAAAATTCTTTTATTTGCTTTTAAAGCCTTGAATGGCCTTGCCCCACTGTACCTCTCTGAGCTGCTGCACCCCTACATGCCCAGCTGATCTCTCAGGTCAGCTGACCAGCTGCTCCTGACAGCTAGGCTTAAGCTCAGAGGGGACCGAGCGTTTGCCATAGAAGCTCCTAAGCTTTGGAATGGTCTGCCGCTGCACATTAGACAGGCCTCCTCTCTGTCTCATTTTAAAAGTCTTCTTAAAACCCACCTCTTTTCTTTGGCTTTTAACACCACGTAGAGTGTTGATTTTATGTGTTTTTATGTGATTGTATTTGTTTTATGTGTGCACATGCATATTTTCTTTTTTTTAATGTCTTTATTTATTTATTTATTTTATCTCTGTTTTATCCTTTTGTGCAGCACTTTGGAAACCTTGTGTTTGTTTAAACTCGTGCTATATAAATAAAGTGGATTGGATTGGATTGGATGATTTGGGAAATGTTCTGCCATCCATGTGGATGTTACTTTGACATGTACAACCTACCTAAGCATTGTTGCAGACCATATACACTCTTTCATGGAAACGGTATTGCCTGATGGCTGTGGCCTCTTTCAGCTGGATAATGCGCTGTGCCACAAAGCAAAAATGGTTCAGGAATGGTTTGAATAGCACAACTACAAGTTTGAGGTGTTGACTTGGCCTCCAAATTCCCCAGATCTCAATCCAATCAAGCATCTGTGGGATGTGCTGGACAAACCAGTCTGATCTATGGAGGCCCAACCTCACAGCATCTGCTGCTAACATCTTGGTGCTAGATGCCACAGCAAACCTTCAGGGGTCTAGTGGAGTCTACATCTCGACAGGTCAGGGCTGTTTTGGCAGCAAACACAATATTACGCGGATGGTCATTATGTTATGCCTGATAGGTGTATGTACAAAAATGTTATGTTGTTAATTTTTACGCAGCATCCCAACTTTTTTCTGATCAGTGTTTTATGCTGATCTTAAATTAAAATAAAAGTCATTTTAAGTTGGATATACAGAAGTCAACTTGGTTGACTGACCAATAATACTTGCAGATGCTAAAATTTGGGCTTGTTTTTTTTTAGTTTACTGTTGTTGCTGTCTTTTTGAGATTTTAAAATACTTTTCAGCCAAAAGACTCATGGGGCTGTGTGTTTCAAGCAATGTCCAGTATATTTAGTCACACCTCTGAGTATTCAACTATGTACCATTCAGTGTTAGGAAGACTCTGTCAACCCATACTGGACTGCTTCACATTAAAGAGACTAGGGAGACAATGCAAGGTTACAAGTGGTAACATATTGTAACAGTAGCACAAAGAGAGAAGAGTCTTAAAGTCAGGAATTATTAGTATATTGAATTGAATGTAGGTGCAGTTCATTGCAGAGATTAAATTTGTAAGAACATGTTTAAAAATGCAGGAATTATGAGCTTCAAAGATATGAGATGCAACATGAATATGAAAGCAACTGTACTAACTGAGATTTTACCTAATCATAGTGTACATTACAAATGTCCAATTCTGACAATAAGAGTGTCAATAAGGAAACAGATACCAACACTGCTGAATAAGATTTTAAAAAACAAATAGATTTCCCGTGATTAATAGCAGAAGAAAAACAGATTGTCATCATTGTCATCAAATGAGCACACTTAAAGTACTGTTTTACTGAAGAGGACCTAAGAACCTGATGATTCTATTCTGGAGTTATCCACCTTATTCCTGACTTCGTGAGTTTACCCATGGTTCATGGCGGTATTCGGTTATGCTCTTCCGGTTGAACTGGCTGACCTCGGTGTTTACGCTAACGTAGCTGTCATGCTCGCTCTAAAAACCGGCTTTTAACACAAAGAAAGCGACAGAATGGATAAAAATCGGAGGTGGATACACAGTACAGATGTTCTAATAAGTCGTGAGGACAGTTCTCACGGAGTGGGCAGATGACATGAAGCTTTAGCCCGGCATTAGCCCGACGTTAGCGATGTAGCTAACATCGGGCTAATGCTTATCTTATATTTTCTGAAGGTGTTGACGGCGGAGAATTAAGCAGTTACAAAAGCACAGAAGCATACAACTACCTGCACAGCAACAACATAGGGAATGTACTGTTCAAGAAACACAGCAATTTTATATTTCTGAAGGCAGCAGTAGCGCCCAGCCACAGCGTCAATCAAGCTAAACATTCAGCGTGGATAATGCTGAAGGAAAGTGGAGTCGTGGAGACAGGTGGCTGCTCGGACATTGCCGGGTTAGGGAAGTCATGCAGTCATGCAGCAGCTATACTGTGGAAGATAATCATAAACCCAAATATTTATTTTAGTGTCAAAGCTGTGAGCCGCGCTAGTATCCGTTCCTCCTTCCTCAGCATGGCGTGTAGGGCGCAGGGCACGGACAAGTTTGTCTAAGAGGTTGATGTACTACACAAGGCATTGCGGAAAAAACTTCAATTTTCATGAATTGTTGTGGCAACCAACAACAGCACATGTTGTACCTGAGCTCATTTTAAAAACAATTTAGCACGTATGACCTAACGCTAGTTGTTTAGGGCTAGCTTAGCGGCAGCGGCCATCATGCAGTTGCAAGGCAACCGGAAGCAGAAAACCGCCGGCGGAAGTAGTTATCTGTCATGGCAGCCCCCATAGGCTCCCGAGGAAACAGGTGGATATGGAGGGGATAAGTGGATTTGGAGAACTTTTTTACTAAGTATGTGTATCGTGTGTGTCACTCTACTCACTCACTCAGTTGTGCCTTTACATTAACATTAAACTATCCCAAAATGCTAATATTAGCATGGTAGCATGTCTTCAATCCTGATGTTAGAAGCATAGATAGATACCTTATATTTTTATGGTAAAAAGTTGATTGCAGTAACAGAATACACATCACTACCTGAAGTTATATGTTAGTTGACACCGCCATCTTGGATTTGCGCGGCTACCTGATTGGTCGAATGTGAAGCACGTGACGAAAACGTTACCACTCGGAACGAAAATATTGTTCCACTAAGCAAGAAAAAGTCCCGACTTTAAACACTAATTAAAAAAATACTGCAGGATGTCAAGAGGAGAACTTTTTTTTTCTCGGTCAAAACCAATATATCTTTTTGAAGAACCAAAAATCATTTAGTGCCCAGACATGGGAACAGGATGAAACGAAAAACAGGTTCACCTTATGGCCTATTAGTGTTGAAATAGTTACTGAAACAAATAACGCAATTAAAGCAACCACAGAGTGTGAAGACTGTGTCAATCACCGGATGTGTTCGTCAGTGATGGTGAAGGCCTTGCAGAGAGGCTGGGCAGTGTTCAGCCAGACGGTCGGGTTCTTCTCAGCAGCTACAGATGTCTGTCCGGTTATTGGAGAAGAGCTCATGTGCAGAGCGCTTGCGATGGCCAAGAGCAGAGTCTCATCATTGGAGTCTGGACCGACACCTGCACAGAGAGAGGTCAGAGGTCAGACATTAGGACTGGAGTATTGTGCATAATCAGGTTCTTGATGGTGACTCACTCTGCAGTCCCTTGGGTAGGTCAATGGTCCGCAGAACTTCTTCTGTAATGTCTGATGACCGCAGACCTTTCAACCGTCTCTCCCAAAACAGCTGCAGGGACACAGAAGACAGTGTGAAGAGAGTGTTGAGTGTCTGCTGTGGACTGCAAGATCTCAGTTTAGGTTTAGTTTTACTCCTAATTTCAACCTCCTTGTTTTCTGATCTTTTTCTGAAACGAGCAAATAACTTGCTGTTTTACATTAAGAGCTTTCCAACAACCTTATCACCAAGCTTCGCAACCAGGTGAAGAACTCGTTGGTTATAAATATTAATTGACATTAATACCTGTACATTTTATGCCCTTTATTGTTTCAGTGAACCACTGCTGTAGAGATGAACAGTAAAATTAAATACAACCACAACAACTTTACTGCTCAAGTCATAGACACATCCCAACAATAAAGACCAAATAAATACAACCAAAGCAGGCTGTACAAATTATGCTAAAGTGACTCTAAAGCTAATTTTACTTCTGTGTTGAAGGCTTACACTGTATATACTGCAACTACGTATAGACATGCTCTTAAACATCTGTTTGCATATTGATACATGTGCCTGATCCAAAACTCATTAGATCTGTCCATGTAAAGAACAGCAAAGTGTAATTTCACTGACTATGCTGCATCAGCAAGGCTCTTCAGCAGTACTGGAAAAGCTGTTATTATGCCTTACCATTATACATGGCTGTGGCTATTTAAGATTTATAAAAAATTGCTGTGTTGGTGTTTTTCCAACAACATAATTAATGTTGCTACAGGACAATTATCGTAATTGACCAAAAGACATGTCCACATAGAGAGCAGGTCATGATGGATGAATGGGTGAAGCACCATGTGGAATGTAGTTTTATGCTTGACTCTTTTGTAAGACCTGGTTGAATTCTTAATATTTACCATTTTTTCAGTTTTCTGTTGCAGTTAAGGCAAAAAGAATGCTTGGTTAGGTTGAGGAAAGGATGGCTTGGTTTGAAATGGTCCCTTTCACATTGTAAACCATGTGTAAGAAAGGCTAACTTCCCCCATAGGATTCTTTTTCCAGCCTTTTTGCTGAATTGCTTAAAAAAATTGCCATAAAAATCTGATTGTGCAGATCAGTGCCTCATTTATCATATCAAACTTCAAAAGGCTCATTGATAATGAATCTATAGATCTTATTTTGAATCAGTCTTCACAAGTCTTTGTGATAAAGTTTATTGAGACTGGTAAATTATTATATACTCTATAACAATCCACAGTCCATCAAATTAATTCAACTTCAATCATTTAAGGTGTATTGATGTGCATTCAATTGACTTTTTTTCAGATCACTGCAAAAATAAAAACACATTCAGGCTAATTGGCAAACAACCTAAATTTACAGTGTGTTACTACTACAAGTTGAAAGCTGTTGTAAGCATTGCTATCGTTATAGCAAATGTCCTGTCCATTTTGCAGTTAGCATCCCTTCACTCCTATCTACATCACTACATGAATCAGGAGCAGTAACCGCCAGACATAGCAGCAAATTCTCTGCTTTCTGCTGCAAGTATCAATGGACGGTAGGGCTGCGCAATATTGGAAAAAACTTACATTGCGATTTTTTTTAACCCTGCGATATATATTGCTTGTGGATAATTAACCTGCACTGATCTCACCTCTTATTGTCAATGTTGTGAGTATGGCTTCTTGTCTGTGTTTTAGAGAAATTCTCATTGTTATCTTTCATTGTTTGCTTTTATTGTGCTGGGACCTGAGTACATGTTTCGTTCTATCATTCGTGAATTGAATGACAATAAACAAAACTTTGAACCTTTTGAGCTCTCCATCTTAAAATGGAATATTCTAGCGTCATAATTAGATTAAGTAACTAACAATGAGTGATAAACAGGTTATTAAACGATTCAAATCTGTTTTTAGTTTTAGACGACAGAGTCGGACGCCTGGAGATTATTAGCGACACATCTACAAAAATATACCTGCATTTCAAAATGATAATCATATGAGCTCATTCATGCGTGCTTGCGCCCTCCCAGAACTCCCATTCCCCACGCTAGCTTACTTTCATTTTAAAAACTTGCGTCCCTCCTTCGGGTGCGGAATGTAATTTGTGCGACTGTCAGAAAACGGGTCGGATGAAGTTTTAAGTATGGCGGATGCGGGCGGGTGCGGGATTGCAAAGACCCGTGCAGGACTCTGCTGTGTGGTACCGAAGTAAATGCAAATTAGTTGTGTTAACGTTACCTCTCTTGTGGCACAGAACATCTGTTTGGTCAACATCATCCTTCTTGTAGCCGAAATAACTCCAGATAACTGACGTTGCTTTTCTTTTTGGCACCAAGTCTTCGTTTTCGCAATTTTCTCTTGTTGTTGCTCATTTTTCAATGTTGTTACCAGCGACTCACTCCATGTGCAGGGGCTGGTCTGCTTCGGCACACTGAATAAGAACTAATGTGATTGGTGGATTGCTCTGCATGCAGAGTGTGTGTCAGGTTCCTTTGATATTAGATAAATTCATTTGCGTCCTACATCGCAGGCTCTGCGATGTGACTATTGCACACACATACATCGCGATGGCGATGCGCAAACGATATATTGCGCAGCTCTAATGGACGGCAAATCTGCATATTACAAAAGACTGTCAACCTAAAGATTCACTTACTAGCTGTATGGATCTGTAATTTAAAATACATTTGAAGGAATTTAAGTGATGTATGCGTTTTTCTCATTTGATCAAACTTGATACTTAAAAAAAGTTTTTGAAAAAAACTTTAAAAAAGTAATATTCTACTACAACACTACACAACCCTGTATTACAGCATTTTGGTATATTATAATGAGAACCCTAACCCTTACCTTTTTTTCCCCCTTAAATCTTTGTCTCATCCTTCTATACAACATCCAAACCCTCTTCCTTTCTCACTTCTCATTTTCCTTCCAGTCATTCTACCCTCATCCCTTCTACTCTTTCTTGTTCTCCTCTGCCTGTCACCAAACCATCTTTCATCCCCTCTGCAGAACACTGACACCGTATGTGCGTGTGTGCCAGTGTGTTATGCTGCTTTTTCCTTGATGTCTCAGCACCATCTAGTGGCCACAGTCACCATGACAACTTGGGTTCTTCTATCTCTCTTAATTAATAGCCTGGCCTTTGCATTTCCATGATAAAACCACTATGTGTGCGTGCGTGCGTGTGTGTGTGTGTGTGTGTGTGTGTGTGCTCGTGCATGCATGCCGCATCAGCCTCTCACCTGTTTAGGCTGCTCGGTCCCTCTCTGCGGGTCTGTCTTCACCTTGTTGCCGGGGTGACTCGTAACCTTGGTAACAGGCTGTTTAAAGATGGATGCTGTCTGTCTGATTGGCAGAACTGTGTTTAGATCCGGCTTACCTCCCTGGATGAGAAGCAGATACAGAGTCAGAATTTGATGAACAGTGAACTGAACGTAACTGCAGACCATAAGCACAATTAAGCATTATTAAATGGAAGAGGGTAATGTTTCATGTTGAGTAATCGAAGGAACAAAGCTCATGTTTATTATGAATCATTGTAAATCCAATGGCAGGAATGCCAAGCACTAGGGCTGGGCGATATGGCCTAAAAATTGAATCTCCGATTTTTTCACACCAAACTTGATTTACGATTTTAAGCGATTTTTTTTTATCCTTCTCAAGAACAAATTTCAAATTACAAAGAAATTATTAAGAGCATTGCATTTATTTTAATGCTATGATTCTAAACAAATTTGCCATGCTGTTGTAAAGAGTGCAGATTCAAACTCATTTGAAAAAATAAATAAAAGTGCATCCATTTGAAAAGAATGTGTCCCTTTTTGATAAAAAATGCTTTTGTAAACATATTTAACATGTCAGATTGCTTGCTATTATAAAAACAGAACAGTCTCCATATTGGTATTGATAAAGTGTTAACATAACTTTTATTAAATACTTTATTTTGCAAAAGGTGCCTTTTGTTTCCAAATAGTATTTTATATCCCTGAAGATATGTAAACTAAATCAAACATCTGCATGCATTGCATAGTAAACACTGCATGTTGGTAGATGTACAGGACATCAGGTGTGTGCTGGCTGTCTTTTTAAAACATTTTTGGCCAGGAAGACGAGCCTGTCTACTTCCTCTGGCTTGAGACATCTTGCCCCGTTGTGGCTTTGTAGCACAAACCTGGGGGGTCGAACATTTTCTGCATGTGGATGAACCTCCGGCGTTTCCACTGTATACGGGCACCATATCTTTAGCAATATGCAACGTGACTGCATCCGTAACAACTGTCATCCAGGACCCTTTCTTCTCATACGGGACACAATGATTAAATGATTCTGCTAATGTTGGTTGCTTTATAGCAGGTATTTGTGGGCTGCCGCGGTCTTCTCGTAGTAACAAGTGTCCCACTGTGATACATGCGTTTGTTTGAGATGCTGAAATAAATGTCGGTCCGCTGCCTTTAGTAACAACAGCCTTTGAACAAACTTTGCAGCGGACGGTGGTTTGTTCGAGGCCCAACGCTACAAAACCAAACTACTAACGAGACCATGCCGTGTTAGGAACGAGCTCGCTGCATGTTGTTGTGTTTGTTTCTCAGTGGAAAGTCAATGCGGGGGGCGGAGCCACTATGAACTACGGGAGCCCATGAGGAGCGGCGGCGGAGCAAGTTAAATAAAAACTCGATTTTCATGTTTTACAATCGTCCTAAACCAAAAACTCAAATTAATCGATTTTGCCGATTTATCGCCCAGCCCTACCAAGCACAGCCTCTGATTGATCAACAGAAGCAGCCCAAGGCCTCATATATGCTAGTGGACGGCTAACAATAACAATAACCAGTCTCGACAAAGAAAATGGATAAACAATCACAGAGGAATTACAAAGCTGCTGAAAGGGAAACAGTCTACCTCAGGACATCATTAGCATAACGGCAGGGGCATAATGACAACATCTGTTACATACAACTGCCAGAGACATTTAATATGTCAATCACAGCATATTTTGATATGACATCGTTGAGAATGTGTTCGGGTGTTAATGCAATTTTGACATAGTGAATGTAATATTTTCTCTGAAGGCCTTTTAGTAAGGTGTAATATTACTTTTTTTTACTGCTAAAAGTGACAGATTAAAGTACCATGTTGACCAACACTAGTTGGGGTCTAGACCCGGATGGGAAGGAGGTCCAGTTAAAAACAATCTTGCATGGAGCAGCTCATAAGAACTGAAGAAATTAATTAGAACTAGTTAATTTTCGGGACTACAAACTGTGTTAAAAATTCTGAGCAACAAATATTAACTATTTCATTTAATCTGTGTCAACTGAAATTTAAACTAGCTCATTTGCAGTGTGAACGTGCACAACACTGCCTGCTCTGGTGAAGCTGGTGTGGGGAGGCGATTAATTTAGCTTAGTATAAAGACATGAAGCAGAGGGAAACAGCTGGCCTGACCCTCCACCTCCAAAGCTCAAAAACTAACCCCTTGTATCCTGTTTGTCTAATACAAGCACAAACAGAACAAGATTGTTGTGCAGTTATGTGTTGGAACTGTAACCCACTTCTAAACTTTGGACAGAGCCAGGCTACCTATTTCGCCCTGCATTCAGTCTATATGCTAAGTTAGGCTGATCATACCCTGACTTTTGCTCTGTACGTAAAGCACACACATTTAATAGGCATCTTTGACACCAGTTAGTTTGAGTGTTACAACCAATGTTCCCTCTAAGCTGCGTGCTCGCATAATCACACACTGCTCCCGCATACTAAGCGCACAGCAAATCTATGCAGTTGGAAATGTACGAAGATGCAATGGAAGGACACTGCTTTGCAAGAGCAAAAGATTGAGAAGTTGTGTTCCCAATACTTGAAGAATGAGAAGATGTTCAAGGAAGTGACCGTGTCAAGAGGTGAGGAGGACCTCATCAGCTGATGCTAGGAATACCGGTGAGATTACTCTTTTTATTCATAAGTGATCTGTGATCACTTGGATGCTCATTTTCCAGAGGATGAATTAAAGGAGTGGTCTGCATCTGACATCAAAGCATTGAGCTCAGACATCAGTTTTGAGTATGGATCAACAGATATTGCAGCACTGGCAAAGACGTATGAGGCCATTCTCCACCACCCACATTCTATGGAGGCCATTCACAATGCTGAATTCAAGAACATAGTGAAGCAAAAACTTAAAGTGAAACTCTTGCCAAAATGCAACCTAGGCTTTTTTTGTGAATGTATATGAGTCAAACACAGAGTGTACACAGAGTTTTCTAAAAAGATTGTTTTTGGATAACTCATGTAAACATGGAGGTGAGTTAAGGTGGACCGCTCCTAAAGCTTAGTTTCATATAAATGCACAGATAATTTGTTGTTTTGTCGTTACTACCGAATAACAATATTGACTTTGAAGTTGAAAAAGGATCCTCATATAAGAAACAGTACTGAAATAAAAAGCCAAAAAAGCCACGTGAGAAGTCACGTGAGATATCGCGAGGATAGTTGTTGCCGGAAGACAGTAGTGGTCCAAACTACTCTCCTCTCCTCAAAGTTACAATGCATTCTGACAACGATACTTCTCGGCTGCCATTTCACTTTAAACAAGGGTCAATCAGCACATTCTCAGATATGTTGGCTGCAGCACTTAGATGTAAGGAGCTAAAGGAGATCTCATTGCTTGTGAATATTTGTGCTACATTTTAAACATCCAGTGCAGATTGTGAAAGAGGCTTTAGTTTAATGAATCATATCAAAACAGCATCCAGAAATCGTCTCGAAGTGGCATTTGGACTAGCTGATGCGCATAAAGTCAAAGCAAGAAACAGACCATCAACATGGACAAAGTCCACAACCACTGGAGAAGTGAGAAGGACAGACGGGAAAAATTAGGTGAAATTTAAGTCACAGAAACAGATTTTGCTAAACAAAGAACAGCACTGTCAAATCAAGATTTGATAACATGAGTCAACAGGTTTTACACCAGCTTGAGGACATGCTGTCATTCAAGCATAAGGGGTGTGTTGAACTGAGCAGGGATGCATTATATTACTAATGATTTCAACCCAAAATCAACCTGAGCTTTTTGAGCTTTTTTGTTGCCAAATGCAAATCCAAAGAAATAAGCATTTCATTTCAATAAACATTGACAGACAACTCTGTGGCCTAAAATAAAAGTCCATATATAATCTTTCTGTAGGACAGCGTGGAGTCCTCCTAAATATCAACAGAGATTCACAGTAATAATTTCACATGTGACAAAACTTCCTATTGCTCCAAATATGATCACTCAGAAACGTTTTTGCATGTGAGGATTTATTTCCCATATTGAGAAGTGAGTTATATACAAGCCCTGATCACCTACCTTTTCCCCAGAGGATGAACGCTTTAGGTTTCAGTGATGCATGACCTTTCTGTTAACACCAGCCTCAGAACATACTGTGCATATTTAGAACCAATAATGGATAAGACTATGAATAACTAAATCATCAACACGTCCCTTGTTCTGTTCGACATTTTCATATAGTGGCTGTAATGAACACTGCATCATTAAATAATTTCCCAGTCTGGGATCATTAAAGTAATTCTATCTATCTATTAGGGATGCACATGGTTAACCGCTTAACCGTTAACCGATAACAGAAACTTTGACCGATTAATACTATCGGTTAAATTTTTTTTTAGCTACTTGTCAATCAACTCATGGGAGCGTGTCGACTGATGCCACACGTGCAACACGTGCCTTGCCTTTACGTGCTTTCCGCCACAGCCCACTTCACAGCAAAAATGAAGCGAGCAAAAAGGAGTTCTGTGTGGGACAATTTTGACCGAAAAGGAGATGAGGTTATTTGCAAATTTTGCGGTACAGCACTGAAATATTCAAGCAGTACCAGTACAATGCAGTACCACTTGCTTTGAATGGGTCACAGACACTCAATAGAGCATTTAAATCTTATCGGTTAAGTAAGGGATAATGTATAGAACGGCGGTCATTATCGGGAAAATAAGTCCCGACAGGACGAACCGGACTTATTTTCGCCGCTCGCAGATCACCTGTTGCCCAGTTGCGCTAATGCGTAGGGATACAGAGGCTCTACGGCTGAGAAAATGTAGTGCCAAAAGAAAGGGCGGTCTGACGGCGATGTAAAGTGGTGTGAATTTTTTTCTATACAATGTACAGTTGAACTGTAAATTTTTTTAAGTGAGCCTTGTTTTAGGTGCTTAAAATTCGCTTTACATCTGGGCACCGTTCACTGCAGTACAAAGCTGAGAGTCTGGGCTGGAGCGGATCTCTACTTCTCCAAACTGAGGCTGCACTTATCGGTGATTACGGTAGGGAAGAGATCGACTATAGACATGTACCTTATATGACCCCACTTCAAAAAACACAAACTATCCCTTTAAGAATGAGACAACCAGTGTTGTGCCTGAACGCGTTCAGTGAACAATTGTTCATGAACATGTTCATATTTTGGGCGAACGTGATCTGAACGTACGTATTTCTGCCTGATGAACGTTATTATGAACGCATTCATTCTGGCGTTTGTGAACGCCGCTCTCTCACAGTTTAACTTTGTTCAAGAGAGTGCCAGATTTCCACAGAGCATTCCAGGCGAATACCCGGCTAAAACAGACCGTAAACAGGCCTTAATATGTTGCAGAGAAAACACCCAATCTGGCAACACCAGCCACCACAGAGTCGCATCGGCACATGCATCATCAAAATGCGAAGCATGTAGACAAAAACAAATGAAGACAGCAGCACTACCTCTGACTCTGCCTCCACCATTAATACGGCATCTTCGTTGATTTCTTAAAACAATTTTATGAAAAGGTCAGTTTGAAAAATCTGACCTTTTTGTGTAAACTTTGCCTGTCGGGTTTCAAGAAGCAACTCCATACAACGTCAACAGCAAGCCTGAAACGGCACATTAAACTACAGCAACCGGCTAGCCTTTCAAGGTATGTGTGAGTAAATAAAAAATCAAAAGACACTGCAACAGCGAGTCAAAACAGATCCTCTACCACCCAAATCCAGTGTTGGGGGGACTTAAACTACATGTAGTTGAACTACATAACTTAACTTCAATTTGCTGTAACTTGCTGGTAGTTAAAATACATTCATATTTTGTGCCGCGTCTAGTGTTTCAACTATTTTTGGGGTCATTTTTTGTAGTTTAACTATTCAATTTACAAAAGTACAATTTTGGCCAATAACATGAAATACTTTTTTATTTAAAAAAAAAGAGCTATGTAATATCAATTTTTTTTTTTTTTTTAATGACAAGGAGGATGAGGTGGACACCTTTGTGAAGTCACCAGATGAGTTCCCACAAAATGCTTTCAAATCTCTACCAAAAATGCAGTGTTGGGGAGACTTAAACTACATGTAGTTGAACTACATAGCTTAACTATAATTTGCTGTAACTCGCTTGTTGAACTGCATTCATATTTTGTGCTGCGTCAAGTAATTAAACTACTTATTGGGTCATTTTTTGTAGTTTAACTACTCAATTAACAAACTACAATTTTGGCCAATAATATTAAAAAAAAAGTCCTATATAATATATTTCAAGATATATAATATATATATATTTTTTTCTTTGAAAAAAGGCATGAATCATTTTGTGACGTGCTAAGCCAACACTACCTCTGATTGGCTTGCCCTGGCAGCACTAAAATGATTCACAGAGTGGGTGGGTCTTTGATGGGTGCACAACAAGACTGGCAGAAGTTCAGCAGTCGTTGGGCAGGGTTTCATGTACACATCACTCTCTTCCTCTTTAGTGATTATTTGCCCTGACCTGCTGATCTGTGAACCTTTTGCAGGAAGAGCTGTGTTAATCTGATGATCTTATAACATACAACACAACCACAACAAAGCCACAGCTGTCCCCCACAGATGTGATCCATCAGTGTTACCTTGGCCAAACTAAGCGGGTCGTGTCGGAGTCTCTGTTTGTTCTTCTGCATTTTCCCAGGCATCATCTTCCCCGTTCGGAAGTCGAAACATCCCAAATCCACTGTGTTTCCAAGGTAACGGGACAACTGAGGCTTACTCCTGAACTTCTTCCCTGAAGGACTGAAGGAAAGAGGCATAGCAGTCAGACAGATAAAGGTAGTGCGATTAAAGATGTTATCATCTTAATTTTGGATGTCCAAAACCCATAATGTACAGGTTTTTAACTGTTAGAAATGTAAATTTCTTCATGGATTTTGAGACTAGTCTAATCTACAGTGGAAATATTCTGACTTTGAGACAGAAGTAGATAGGGCTTTTTAGGCCTCAAGGATACACACAATTCTCTTTTTTATGATAAACACTATGTAAACAGACCTTCATTAAGAGCTCCACTGGGTATCTTTTAAAATTTGACCCTGATACAGACCCGTAGGATCAGCCTAGGAAACCTCTAGTTCTGAACAGAAGACATGATGGTTAGTTCAACATTTCTTGAATAACGCTAAGGTAAGGTTTGCATATGGTCTGCCCGCCGTCATAGCTAAATTAAATATAAGGCTATAGCCTGAAGCCAGTTAAAGCTTGGGGCGACTGTAGCTCAGGACAGAGCGAGTCGCCTAGTAATCAGAAGGTCGCTGGTTCAAATCCTTGCTGCACGTCAAAATGTCCCTGAGCAAGATCCTGAACCCCAAATTGTTTCGATGAGCAGTTGGCACCTTGCATGGCAGCCTCTGCCATGTGTGTGTGTGTGTGTGAGAGAGAGAGAGAGAGAGAGAGAGAGAGAGAGAGAGAGAGAGAGAGAGAGAGAGAGAGAGAGAGAGAGAGAGAGAATAGGTGAATCTGACAAGTGTTGTAAAGCAGTTTTGAGTGGTCATTTTACAGGAAAAAAAAGTTTTAGAAATACAAAATCTCACACTTATATAATCACACTTGCTGGACAACAAACAGAGACACGAGGACGCATGTTCAAACCGCATCTATACAGTCATGGTATCACATCTGAAACTAGCAGCAACTGTCAAACACTTCCTCTTTCAATGCTCTATACTAAAACATGCACACATTTGTAATTCAGGACTTTGTGAAGAACTACATTAACATAAAATGATACAGTACATTCTCTTGCCCCTAATCTAACCAAAGGCTGAATTCTAACCTGCTTCTGAAGCCATGACCAAAACAACTAAGCTTAGGCCTTAAATAGCCATTTGAAGGGATGAGGAATAGACAAATCACTTTCTGAAATTCTTCTATTTCAAATAAAGTGTAATTGGTTCCCAGAAAATATCAGCAGTGACTGAAATGTAGCTCGGCTAAAAATGAAATGTCTGTAATTTAGTTCCTGATAAACAACATGAGTTTGTAAAGATGGCCACAGCTGGGTGTTGCTACTCTTCCAGTAAGTCGACCTGCTGACTGATGTCTTTACTGGAACTGATGAGTCACATTACACAGCAGACTGAAAGTAAAGGCAAGTGCCAGCTCTGAACTGCTGATCTCCTTCATGTTACACGTTCAGGATGTGACAGGGCTCAGATGTTTCTGACTCTGGGCTGTTAATCTGATTGAGCCGTGCCTCCTCTGCTGATCAACAGGAAGTGAACGCAGCCCTTGAAAGCAGTCAACAACTTTGCAGTGTCACAGCCTCACCTCAGACCTGCACTAGGAGTGACATCATTGATCTAATGATCTAATGCAGCACTAGTTAGCGAACAGTCAGGAAAATTAATGTATTCTAAGTTTCATTAAACAAATGTATTGTGGAGGAAACAAGCAAAAATGTGATAAAAAACACTAACACTGCAACTTACTCATTACTGATTTTTTTATTATCATTACTTTCATAAAGGAGTACTCCAGTAATTAAGCTCTGCACTCCCACAGTGTTTTGGGGACTTGTGAGAGATCGAAAAAAATGTCCCAATCGTAGCATTACAAGCAGAGGAGATCCTAACTTTAAGTCTGTAGCAGGAGTACATTGTTTTGTTTTTAATGTAAGTGCGAAGTATGATTGCTTGTAATGTTACAATATTCATGTATTTATATCTTGTTAAAAAAAATACAATTTCGATATAGGTTGGGCAAAATTTTGGAACACTAACACCTGACAGTTTACCTGCACCACAAAGTACATCCTCCAAAATGCAAGACAATACAGTTGAATCAACACCTTTCAAAAGGTTTCAACACAAAACTAGACAATTAAAAGCATTATAAAAGAATGGATTAGACTGCATTTGTTGAAGAACATGGCAACTCAGTAAACATAATAAAGTATGCTTGTATATTCAAAAAGAATAAAAAGAAACATACAATAAAACACTTCAGCTAAAAGTGATAATACTACAATTTGCCTGCATTTACAGGAACTATTCGATGTATTTGCATTTGTACCTGAGTTTCATGGTTTAATGGTTTAATGGCTGATAAAACAGTTGTATCTGTGGGTAAAATATGAGTGACATGCAATTTTAGCTGCGACACATGGGGGACATACACTAAGTCCCAACACACTAAGTAGCATTAACATGACATGCTAGATGGTTTATTACACAGGACCATCTAAAAGTTGTCCTTGGAATCAGTTTGAAAAAGGGCAGCAATTTTCATAAAAACTTGGCGTGTGATTGGATGAATCATCTATTACCATCTATCACAGGCTATCTTCAACCAACAAGATCAACAGTAAAAGAGTGCTACCACCAGAAGAACCAGTTGGTAAATTAAACTTGTACTGAAGTGAGTCAAGAAAATAGAGAAAACCTGTTTTCTAGAAAAGCCTCTTGTACTGTTCTTTGCTCTTCTTCAATAAAATAATAAATAGTTATGATATAATTAATACTTTAGTAGCAGCTACGCTAACCTGTAGAATAGCCACCACTGTTGTTTTCATTTAAACAGTTGCTTCTCATACTGGTTGTCAAACCTAAACCTAGCCGGTAGCTGCCAGCAGTTCCTCATAAGACAATGATTGGTCCAAACCAACGTGATTTGGCCAGAAGCATATAGCTTAATAGCATACATCTAACAAGGAAAATCTGGATACAACATCAGAAGCAGAGCTCAGTTCATTCCTATGCAAGCTGCTCAGTGAAGCATGAAGCCCAAAAGAAAAGACTTCCTGAATGTCAAATTACCCAGACCTTCCGTATTGTGGAGCCCATAGAGCGGGCGCACTAGAGACTCCCACCAGCGGTGGAGAGGTTAACCTCTGGTTTAGCCCTCCACTTGATACTTGATTAGAAATAAAGCAATTTTGATGGTGTAGCTCTTCTAGACTTTCCGGATGTTATGGGACTTGTTGGCTCAAATTCTGAAACTGAAATGACTAATTTTGTGGGGGTGTTGTGACAGTAATTAAAAAAAATAATAATACATAACTACTATTTACAGCCACTTACTTCACAATAAAAGCTCAGGGTAAAAGGTATGTTGGTGTGAGTGTGTATCAAGTGACACCATATAAAATGGAATGCAAGGCCTGGCACTGTTCCTGGAGGCATGATGGGCTTGTCAGGATGGATTTATGAGATTATTTTATCTCGCAAATAAAGGTAACCAACATGATAGGAATGGCATGTCATCGATATATGCTGGTGCATGGGTATCCAAGAACACACAGTCTAGGGGTGGCATATGGCAATGGATCTGCATCAGAAAAACCATTCAGAGGACCAGATATGACTTTCAAACAGTAGTCGTTCAAAATCCAGGACGAAGAGGTACCATTTAGGTGGGCCTGTGGGATATAGGTTCTACCGAAGACGAACCAAAGCAAAAAAGGGATATATAGATCAGCCTTAATAGTGATTTTCCTCTTTATTCTAGCATCTCTTTCGAGAAATAAGGTGGCAGTGTGCTCCAACTGCATTTCTTAATTAAATGCTGCAATAAACTCTCCAATAATATTATAACACAACTGTTGCAACAATGTCAAACCTTGACTTGTGGTACTGCAATTGTCTAAAAATCTGCACTTAAGTCCAGGGCCAAAGGGTTAGAAGGCCCTCCTGTGACTCAGGGCCCGGGCGGCTGACCTAGTGTCCTATAGTGTCAGTTTTGTTTTAGAGATGCTGGAGGGCGAAGATCTCAGACAGTCGCATCTGAGTTAACTTCATGGCAAAATTCCCACCTTAAAAGGGCGGTGTTTGAGAGACTACTGACCGTCAATTAAAGAGCATGAAGGCAGCGATGAGCAAGACCCATGCACGCATTTCATTACAAGTGACATGAAGTCTCTCTGTTTGAGTATTTTTTCCAATTAATGTCAATAGTGTGAATGTAATATTGTAATAATATTAAGATTTATTCTAAATTAGCTGGAAACTTATATTCGTCATTGTTGTGTTGCATTGGGTGTGACAGCTTTCGATTTAGATGGCTAAGGCACATCCTGGCACACTTTGATTTCAGTGGCTGACATTATCAGCCACTTTTTGACTTAAGTTACACATTTTTTGGCCAATTAAAAAATGTAGAGATCTTTCCTCATGACCTTACGACTTATTATCCCAGCTACGGCCCTGAATTAAGGGCAGCGTCAGTAAACAGCTTGTTGACAAGTAGAGACCGTGTGTTAACTTCTACAGGAATATGGATCTAAAGGTATGGAACATTACAGGGTCGTTAGTAAACATGATAACATCTGGACTGGACAGACACCGTGTTGATCTGCACAGGGACACTGTCAGCACCAGCACAGAGACATGACACTGTGTGCGCTACATTGTAACTCCTCACAGTAACTGACACACTCTCACTGCAGACTCGTGTTCAGACCTGACGATGACAGTCAGAGTCAAGAGCTGTTCCCACACATGCACTGATCGAACACCGGTTTACTGTGGGACCGGACTGACCAGTGACTGATCGATGAGTGTGACGGAGTACCTGTAGTAGTAGACGTCGCTTTTTCCAGCGCTCAGTCCGGACTTCCTGATCACTTCTTCCTTCTTCCAGCCGGGCGGCAGAGCGGGACAGTCCGTCCTCTTCCTCTCCATCATCACACACTTATCGGTCCCGCGATTAAGCTGCGATCGAGTCGATCGATCCCTCGGTAAACACCGATGAGGACCGTCCTAACAACAGTGTGGTAGTAAAACCAGCGGAGCAGCAGCCCGAACGGACTGACGTCACGGACGTTACGTTAACGGCGGCTCTTCCTTCCTCCCTCCCTCCCTCCGCCCGACTGTTTATGCTGGATATTTCGGGTTAAATAAGAATTTAAAAAGTGTCCCGATTAAGACTGTGAGGTGGGATGACCCGGGTTGACCCTTCTAATCTGGATTAAATTCAATTTCCCTCTGGAGAGGACTAACGGCTCATCTGGTCCAACTGAACTGGACCAACGGTAAACTGTGACGTCTGCAGTACATCTCTCTCTCTCTCTCTCTCTCTCTCTCTCTCTCATACACACACACACACACACACACGCGCGCGCGCGCGCGCGCAGAGAGGGAGAGACAGAGAGAGAGAGAGAGAGAGAGAGAGAGAGAGATCGTCTATTATGGAGGAGTAACCACTCAGTTAGTTTAAAAGAAACCCACCCTTTTACGGAACCAAGAGTAGGCCTGTTCGACGCAGCATTATGAAAACAGGCTATAACAAATATCTTCCAAACAGAGACCTAAATGAATACCTCTCATTTGAGAGCTGTCTGATTTAAATCTGCCAAAAATTAGGCAAGCACAATATTTAAAATGTAACAAGTAAAAATAAAAAGATGAATTAAATAAAGCAGAAATTGCCAGTCATTTAATTCGTGACACAAACATTACAAAAATTAATATTGAAACAACAACATGTTATATTAATTTGCATGAAAACAATGTACATAGGCTAATGTATTAATGGAACATAAAGTAGCCTACTTAATAAAATAATCTTGACTTTTCAGCTCAGCAAACCAGGTAGTTTGGTACCAACATCACATGTAGGGTTGCCTCTCATGGTGAGACTGCTCGGATAGGAGGCACCCTTGGAATTGATGTTTGCATTTCTGTGCCTGGACTTTGAGGCAGAGTGATCACTCTGCTTTTTTGCCTTGTCTCTCTATGCCAACACTGACGTCACAGCTCTGGGTTAAAGGGGCCTGCAGCAGCAAAGAGCACTGACAGCAAACCCTGAACTTTGTAATCGGCTTTTACACAACATTTAAATCTGCTCCCCAATATATAGACATAAATAAATATAAATACAAGTAGAATGGCCTTCACTAGAGTGCATACCTCTCCCAAAGTCCTCTTCAATTCAAAAGCCTTGTCTAATATCAAAATATAGCCAACTTAAATGTGCTCAGTTTGGATTTTTATTTTGGTCCAATTAAATTGTACTCACCAATAGATACCAGTCGTCCTAAATACACCTGATTTTTGTTATCAAAATCCCTGAGAAATTGATGAAAATGACTAGAAACACAATGTTATAGTGAGAGTGAGAAAAAGTTAATGGATCTGGTCCTTTATCTGGATCTTTGCTAAAAGTTAATGGGGTGTATTCTGGGCCAAAATCCATCCTCCATCCACATTATGTGGAAATCTGTTCAATAGTTTAGTTTTGTGTAATCCTCCAACCAACAAACAGAAAGGTGTAAACATACCCGTCTTAGCTATGCTACAACAGGCAACCAAGCAATGTAATAAAGGCTTGGGCAGTAAGAAATCCCCTAGTGTGTTCAAGTGGATGCAGGAGAAAGGCTACTGTTTTTTTCCAAAACATCTGCTCGACTGAAGAAGCTGTTAATCTGAAGAGGCATGGAGATTGTCAAAAAGGGTCCTTCAGATATGTTCTGAGAGGGAAAAGACACAGATAACAAGGTTTGGTTGGACAGGGGATTAGACAAAAGATATGGGAGTGCATGAACACTTGTGATTCCCATGTTGAAATTAGAAAAAAAGATATAGATGTAGATACAGATATAAATGTAAATAGCCTGTTGAACTGCATGAATGCTGATGGGTTAGAATGGGCTGAACAGGTGACATCAACCCAAACAGTAATTGCTCTATACACACACACTGACAAGCATAGACAAGCACAGTTAGTAATCATCAGAACCTGCTTTATAACTCTTGTTCACCAAGTCAAGAACAGCTAGTCAAGGGGAAAATATCACATTCATGTGGGTCATAGCACATTCAGGTATCCTTTGCAACAAAAAAAGAGACCAAGTGGCAAAAAAACAATCATGAAAAGCAAATGTTGAAACGTATGTTAGACTTCAAAATCAGAGGGCAGAAGCATAGTGTGGAGGAAAATAAATCAACAGTAGCAACAATAGAAGGATAATGGACAAATGGATGACCTCTTAACTAAAATAACATAAAAGTGGTAAAAAGCAAGGGAATTAACAGGAAAGAACCAAGGTGACTGAGAATCGGATCCCGCTACCATAACAGTACAATTTTCATTAAGTGAAAACTTCATACAGTTCATTGAGATGCATAAGCCATAAGCCATGAACAGGCCTCCATCTCCATGACTTTCTAAGTAAAAGGTCATAATCTGAAGTAGATCCCAGTGATTTGTGAGGGGGCTGATGAATCTTTGGACATGTGTTCTTCTCTTGCACTCAGTCCAAAGGCTTCTGGTCTGATTTACATACCTGTCACTCAAGATTAATGATATCTCGACTTTTGACTTCTCATGTATCCTCTTTAAATGGATACTTTAGATTAATCTGCATCTGATTTGGTTAATATGATTGTTCAGAATCAGAATTTCTTTATTTGTCCAGCAAACGCGGAAATTTCTTTGCCAGAGCAGCCAAAAGACAGTAATATTACAATAAACAATAATAATAGTAAAAAGTAAACAATATGATAAAAAGGTAAAAAATAGAATAGACTCATATATACATAAACATAATGTTGTACAATATGAACATGTAATTACAGTGTGGCAGTGTGTTGTTATTTACAAATGATGGGTAAATATCATATCCACTGTAGTAAGTTTTGTAAATTACTTCAAGTGGTTTTTCTCCTCACTGAAAAAAGATTAGCAAAATTGCAAGACAGATGTATAGTGACATATCTAGCCTGTTCTATGTTTTGATTCTTGCCAGTTTGCCTTAGCCTTGTGATTCTGAAATAATACCATCTTTTTCTTCCTTTTGAATTCTATTTTCTATCTATCATTTTCCTTTCATTTACACCTAAATTTGTACTGGACTGTATTGGTGTTTCTTTACCTACGAGTCTTCTCTATGTTTTTCTTGTCAATAAAATAAATCGTTTCTCTCCACTGATGCAAACGTCTGGCTGTTGCCTGATGTTACAGCTGATTGGTTAAAGGGATATTCCGGTGTAAGTTTAATCCATGGTCTAACACACCGTGAAACTGTGTTAGACTCCCTCTCGAGAGATAAAGTTTGCTGACCGCTAGCTAACGTAGTTTTAGCATCCTCAGAAACGACCGCACGACAACAAGACATTGCAGTAAATGGGTCCAAATATAAAACCGCCATCAAAAAGCCACAAATAATGCTCAGAACAGGACCAAACTTCAGCAACATTAGAAATAGGGTTCCAGCACATATTTCGAGGCATCAAACATTTGATATAGTTGCCGTATTTGTCGGAATAGATTAAGAAATCCCACCCCCAGAGTTCCGCAGCGCAATGATGATCATTACTGCGGGACTCTACTGCACTCGGTAATCGACTCACAGGGCTTCCCCACAACAAGGAAAGCTTCTCGGGTGGTGGGATTTGTTAATCTATTCCTTTTTGATGGTGGTTTTATATTTGTACCCATTTACTGCAATGTATTGTTGTCGTGCGGTCGTTTCTAAGGATGCTAAAACTACGTTAGCTAGCGGTCAGCAAACTTTATCTCTCGAGACGGAGTCTAACACAGTTTCATGGTGTGTTAGACCATGGATTAAATTTACACCGGAATATCCCTTTAAGATGTTGACTCAACTATATGACGTTTTATAGACACTTTTTATCTTTGATGAATTTGAGAGATTTTGATCTTATTTGACTGACTTTAAAGGTTTAGGCTATTCTGTGAACAGAAGACATGCTGTGAGGCAGGTGTGGATACTAAATAGCCCAAATTCATATCATAAACAACACAATAAATCAATCTTGTCTTCAATCTTGGCCCATAAAATAAATAATTAACTTTAAAACTTGTGATAAGTGATATGTGAAGATTAAGATGTGAAGATCAATAATTAATATATCACAATCAGAATCAATTGTCCTTTATTGTTCCACGAACAGGAAAATTTGTTTGCCATAGCAGCCAAAGGACAAAATATTACTTAAAAAACAATAACAACAGCAAAAAATAAACAATATAATTAAAAAGGTAAGTATGTATATATATTTTTTGTAGTCTGAAAATAACAGGCCTACAAAAGATGAATTATAACCAGCAGCAAACTGGTATGAAACTGATTCATGTGAAATTGAGGTTGATGCATAAACAGACATCACATATCGTCTTTGTAAAGTTTTAACAGGCTGTGGTGCCATAATTTAAAAATCCTTAAGAAAATATGATTAATGTGTCTGATAACATTGATCAGTCAGTTGGACTCAACTCTAACAGGATGTGTGTGTCTGTGACTTCCTGTACAGACTGCGTGCTGCCGGAAAACTGTCCGTCCTGATCGCAGCTTTGTGTCTCCGCCCCATTCTGCTGCCGCCTTGTGTCGTTTCCCTCTTCCTAGGGAAATGTGCCTTATTTAATCAGAGTCACATACAGCAAATATGATATTTTCAATATAAATGTTATATATATATGTATATATATATATATATACAATTTATATACTTTTTTTTATATTTTAATGCCATTTCAACTAAATCCTGCATTCCCTTCAGAATATGTTCCCCACTGTAACAGTTAGACCATGGACAGAGGTGTTTACAAGAGGTTCATAAAACTGACCCTGCGAAAACTCCTGAGGTTCAAAAAGTCCATATAGTGTAATAACTTATTTTGCGAGTCACTTAGGCCTCCTGTTAATTAGTAGATTTTTTAATGGTGGTCGTGACGGCTCTGGTCAACAGTATATCTCTCTGCAGCCTCCGGGTCTGCAGGCATACCATCCTCGCACTGGCGGAAACCATCTGGGGTAAACTGATTCCAGACCAGCTAAGTGTATTAGCATTACCCAGGAGCCTTGCATGTTTTGTCTTAACCGCAGTTTGTGTGTGCAGAAGGCTGGACACGAAACATATTGAAAAGGAGACATTCTGGAGTACATGTGTAAGTATGTTGTTACAGACTGACAGGTTAGGGTCGGAACACTTGAGTCGAGTTCCTGTTTTTAGTCTGGTTTTGCTGCTAAGTTGAATGTTTACGTCAGTATAGTTGCAGAGTTAACAACTTTTTTAGATTTGATATGTTAAGTCAAATCGTTAAACGTTTTATATACACACATCTATAAACGTTGTACATTTCTTGCGGAACCGTTTCGTAAAAAGCCTACTGACTTTATCGTGTTGTGTGGTTGTTATGTCGTTGTTGTTTAGCTAGCTGATGGCTAGGCTAAATTATCAAACTGACGTCAAGCAGTTTTCCTAAGGTAAAAACAACTTGAGCTCGTCATTGAATGGCTTTTCCTAGAAGACAGGAAAAGTAAACGGGCCATGGCATGTAACACACTGACATGTATTTTTGAAGGGTTGTCAAGTCATGGTCAGGTGGGTTGAAATGTATGTGTCTCAATATCAACTTTAAATCCAAAATATGGATGGGAAATCTGAGAAAGCTTTTCATTCATATGCTCGTCCATCAGACTGTCTGGCCTGATGAGGAATGTCAGTTGAAGGATCACAAAATTTGATACCAACCCATAGACCTATAAAGTCAATCACTACAATAGCCTATCTTTGCTTGGGTTTTAAGTTATGTTTATCTTATGTTTTAGCTATTTATAACTGCTACTTGTGAAAAAAAGCATATAGAAAGCCTTACCTGAATTTAGATATGAAACACATGCTGTGCCACGGTGAATATTTAACACTCCTCTCCAGCATCACATCAGCTTATTCTTCGTAATTTAATAGTTTATATCTTTACACTTTGCTTATTGTTATTTTTGATTTATCAGCATGGAGTCCAGCGGCTTGGTTGGCAACTCTGTGTCTCCAGAGTCAACAGCGACCTCCCTGCTGTCAAGCTCAGGTCACCTGAGGAGCAGCCGACTGGCTTCTAAACACAACAACACCTTCAGATACAGAAACAAGGTTCATTTTGACTTTTACTGTTTCTACTGAGAGATTTGTTTTTAACTGCAGTGATGAGGCACTATGAAGGAAACCTGCCTTTCTTTATCTGCTGTCCTGTAGTGGCAACTGAGCCTATTTTGGCAGCCATTTTGTGCCATCCCAAGGTCCCACAACAGTCATGTCACTTTTTTTGTAGACTAACAAGAAAAGAAGCTCCACAGAATTTTAAATGGAAGTTCTGCATTGGATTTGATGAAGAAAATGAGCATAGTAACGAAAAATGGTGGTGTTAAAAACTTCCTTAAATGTATGAATGATTTCAGTGCTTAAGCGAGAAAAAAATCACCACCATTTATTGACTGATTGCTTGATTAATTGATTGATTGCAGAATTATGACTCAGCCTCAGCAGCGCTGGACGCCTACATCACAGACTTTGAAAGCAACTGTCAGAGCAGCATGTTGTTGACAGGAAGCCTCGCTCTGCCGCGGAGTCAACCCAGAGTGAGCATGCTCAGAAACAAAGATGGTAGGTCACCATACTGAGATAAGTCACGTCCAAATGATTTACTCTCATATCTAATCCAGTAGGATCCTGTTAAATCACTGCAGGTCTTGGTTCTGTGTTATTATACCTCAACAGTGTTTTTTCCCTGCGGATAGTTCTTAGGGAACGTTTGACCGACAGGGAGCTTGACTTCCTGAACCTACCTGTCAGCTCCCTCCATCACAGTTGCAATCGAGACAGACTGTCCATGACGACGGACGAGCTGCTGTCTATCCCTTATGATGGCTCAATGCCTGTCACTCACACCTCCGCCTTTATTCAAGGTTTTTAAACACATCACTCCAACCACCACTTTCATAGCAGATTTTCAAATGCATCTTGTTGGTATGAGCAATTTTGCTGTTTTTCAGACATTGTCAAGTTTAATGATGAATGGGTTGATAGAATAAACAACTGAAGGATGAATCAATATTAACACTATTGAGTAGTTACAGTCTTTATGTCAGTCTGCGTGTCTAAGTTCCTCTGACTCGTCTTGTTTATAATCCAGGGCTCATGTCCCAGTCCGGAGCTTACAAGCCCTGTCCCTCCTCCTCCAGAGCATCACACAGTAGTTGGGACAAACTCAGCAGCAGCCATGCTGCCCCCCGACTGAACCATCATCACCCTCATCCTCATCCAGCTGGGACCCCCAGCAGCTCCAGGTCAATGCCTTTTGCTATTTACAATGCTTTCAGATAGATCTCTGTCCTGTCATGTAGAAGGTCATTACTCATTACTTTCTCCTCGTCTCCAGGTGCAGAAGAAAAGCAGGGGCAGCCATGTTGAAACCAGAAGATGACATCTCCTCAGTCAGCTTCTACAGGGTAACTTTCATCCACATTTTAGTGCGGTCTACAAAGGAACAATGCAGTTACTACATACAGTCTGCATTCAAAATAGAGTCATGACATGACACTACTCATTACTCATATTACACTACTCATTACTACTACAAATTAGTTAGGTATATTGGGATATTTTAGCATTTCAGTAATACATTCAGTAGGACTTTTATTTACTTTTAATTGGTATTGCATGCAAATCTGCACCCATATCCAAATCTCTTACTAATTTTGAGTAATGTGTATCTGACTTTCTGACATCTGTTCTTCTATATATAAAGTATGTTTTTCTTTCTACATGATTGAATAAGAGAGCTAAAGCATTTCATGATAGAGAATGAAACAAAAAGGCTAAAATTCAGCTAAAGCTGAGCATACTGAGGACCTACTTTTTTTTAGTCAAGAGAAATGCAATCCTTGAAGGTACAGTGTGGAGGATTCAGCGGGGATCTATTGACAGAAATGGTACATAATGTAGGGCTGGGCGATTAATTGAATTTCACTTTCGATTTCGATTTTGGCTTCCCCCGATCATGAAAACAAGATAATCGTAATAAAACGATCATTCTGCTGCACGCCGTGTCTTGTGAGGTAAATGCAGCGAACCCTTCCATCTCCACCTGTGCACTCCGCTCCGCCCTAAAACTTTTGCTTTCAGCCACGCCGGTGCGTATTGCCAGTGCGTGTTTGGAAAAAATGTCTAGAAGAAGACGGCAGAAGTTGGCAGAAAGGCAGCCTTTCGTCGGGAAGAAAGGTAAAGCGAATTCTGTGTTGTGGAAACACTTAGGTTTCGAGGAGTCTGACTAGGAACAAACGAAGATATTGTGCAAGGTATGTCACACGACCGTGTCTGCACCTCAAGGGAACACGACCAATTTATTTAATCATTTAAAGTCATAACTCAAAAATGAAAAGCTCTTCAACTCCTACTACCGCCACACAGTCCTCAATTAAGGACACACTATGTGTGTTACCATCACGTCACCATTTCAGCAGAATTGCTCTGCCTGACCTTTATGACGAATGTCGCAGAAAAGTTGCAAGAGAAGTGTCAACAGCATTATATTTTGCCACCACAACGGACCTGTCGAGCCGCACCGGGATAGTGTTAATTTTTTATTTTTACACATTATTTAATTCAGTTTATTGATATATTTTTTTCTCTTATTTATTTGCATTTTTCTTGTTTTTCAGTTCAAACTTATCGTGTTAAAAAGAAATACCAGATTTCAGAGTTCAATAAGTGCTTGTTCTCAAATCAATGAATAATCGTCTTTAATAATCGTGATTACAATATCAATCAAAATATTCGTGATTATGTTTTTTGCCATAATCGAGCAGCCCTAACATAATGTTTATACTTATGTATTCATTAACGTAAATTCACATGCAATTAAGAATCGTACTTCATTACCTAAAAAAGAGGCTTCTATTAGTTTGGTTTGTTTATTATGCTTTCTGAAATTGTTTTTGTGGTACATTGCAACTGTTTAACAAATACAAACCACAACATTACAACAATTACAATCAGATAAACATTTAACAACAAAGTGCTTCACATCACATCACATCACCATCAACAAAACAATGGTTTCTTATGTCACTTTTTAACTTGGATTCCCACTCAAGAAGATGTTAAGATGGTAAAGAAATGCCTGCTACAGTACAGCACTTAGTGCCCAGTAGTGGCCAACCTCTACACGGAAGAAGATGAGAGCACTGGACTGTACAGTACCCATTGAAGAAGACTGATACTTCAGTATTGAGGTGTAAAGAAAACCTACACACACAGATCAGTACTTGCTGTTCGACCCTTATCACCCACTGGAGCACAAGCTAGGGGTCATCAGAACACTAAACCATCGGGCTGAGGTCGTGCCCACTAAGTCAGAGAGAAAGGAGAAGGAACAGACGCACATCAGGGGAGCACTTAAAACCTGTGGCTACCAAAACTGGACCTTTTGTCAAAACCGCCAAAAGACCCAGAGCAGGAGGAGACGAGAAAACGTAAAACATTGTCATTCCCAATGCCGCAGGAAGATTTGAGAAACTCGGGAGGATCTTTAATAAACATCATATCTCCGGTTCACTTTAAACCTACCAACACTGAGGCAGAAACTTGTCCATCCTAAGGACAAAACACCCAGGCATGACAAAACAACCTCTCCATAAATGAATGGCACAGCACAAGGAGGGTCAACTTCTCAGGTCAAGACTCGGCTGTCCACTTACATCTGAGGGAGAAAAATAATTCCTTTGAGGACAAAAATGTAAACATCTCGGCCAGAGAAGACCGATGGTTTAAAAGACGAGTAAAGGAATCCATCTGTGTCAAAATACATCTTTGAACAGAGGAGGTGGCCTAAAACAATACTTATCACCCACCTACAGTGCTTTACTGAGTTTTCTACCTAGACAGCTAAACAACCATTCAAACTTGGGCTCACCTAGCCTTAGCAACCCCGATGAAGGCCGGTTGGACCAACGACCCACCAATGGCCCTAATGACTCTGAAACTCAGAGCTCACATTTGTCGACTCTTTGAGAACAAACTCACACACAGTGGTTAAAAGTTCTGTAACTCTCCTTCAGTTAGTTAGAACTGAAGAAGCTAGGATGAGAAGTGAAACGTCTTCAAGAATCTGAAACAAGTCCAGTTGACCCCGATACAGCACCTTGATTTACCATGACCTGGATGGCTGAAAACCTTCATCAGGCAATTCATTCTCAATGGAGTGAATCAGCATCTAGTTCTGGTATAAATCCATGCCCAGAATGGACAACCCAAACACTGGCTCGAGAGAGGGCCTTTTGCACTTTCGGCAACTTAGGGGGCAGGATAAAACGAGAGGCTTTCGGTTGATTAGATTTGAACTTCGATATTTATAGTACTCTAACAGATAAAACTTGGCTAAACACAGAATCACTTGATTCCTTTAAGCTTAAGGACTGTAGATAATGATTAAACTAAAGTTAATTTTCAACAAGCTAGGTAAAATGCATCAGAAAGAACACATTAACATTCAGGGCATTTAGCAGACGCCTCTGTCCATAGCGACCTACAGTAATAGCAGTGGCTGCCATGCAAGGTGCCAACCAGCACATCAGGGGTAGTTAGGGGTTAAGTATCTTGCCCAAGGATACATTGAAATGCAAACCAGGGGAACTGAACCAGCAATCTTCCGTTAACAAGAGCCTGGCTCAACCCCTGAGCCACAGCCGCCCTTTAATTTCTCTGAGCATCCTGTGAATATTATCTAAAGACAGAGCAAAGTTGCTGCACTTTTTAGGTGTTGTATGTGGTCTGTAGCAACAGTTTTATGAGTACAATAATTAGGCCTTACTTGAAAACATCACAATTACAGTTTACCATCCAACCTTAAAAATGCAAACCCTTTCTAATCTTCACTGCTTCTTAAATGCTTCACTCTTCCTTTTAAGGACAGTGTAGTTAACCTCATTATTTCCTTCTCCATCAGTCTGCACACGGGGCAGCGAGGTCAGAATGGGCATCCCTCCACATCCCTCACTGGCTCACTAGCAACAAGAGTGGCATGGACTGTCCTGGGATCACCAGCGTGCCAGACCTGAAGGATCCAGCCTGGATCCAACGCTTTGACCTCAGCGAGCTGCCACAACCCACAGAGTCAGAGCTGTGGGAAGACCACGGCACCAAAACTAGTAGGGTCCAAAGTTATGGCATTTCATAATACATAATTGCATGACCCACCTTGAAACTAACTCCACCAAGCATTGCAGTACCACTGCATCATGTCTTTGGGAATAGTATTTGAAAATGCAAGACATGATCATCCAATGTGTTCAGCAAGCAATCAACTGAAAGCAAGATATTATTATGAATTATTATAAAGAATGCCTGTGATATATATATTTTTCTAAATGAACCATAATAATAACTTTACAATAATAATATATGTAAATGAAGTCTGATGTGGAATATGCTCTACTTGCTTTTTTGGAAAGTTTATATGTTGCTCTTGCAGGTATTCTTCCACCTGCAGCTCCCAGACCTGGAGCTCCATCCTGGGTTGCAGAGCTGGAGGATGATGATCCTGATCAGACATCCTCACAAGTGAGAGAAGTGAAATAAGCTTATCAGTTAACAAAATTGAAAAAAGGTAGTCTCCATTTTAGCTGTTATGGAGCCTCCAACTGCATGTCACTGTCTTGTAAATGGACTCCCATGTATCTGTGATTGTATGAGTGGAACAGAAACTACTTTGTCTCACACAACATTCATGAAGTTTGGTTTTACAATGAATTTATTATAGGTCCTCTGAATGATGACCACATCTGAAAAAATATATATACAGTAACTCTAATATTTAACCACTCCTCTTGATTGGTGAAGTTTAACAACATTTTTGGACTTTCCTGCACAGACTTGTTTCTTTAGCACTTAACATATTTTTGTCAGGACTTTGGGAAGGCCATCCCAAAACCTAAATTCTGGCCTGATTGAGCCATTCCTTTACCACTTCTGATGTGTGTTTAGGATCATTTTCCTGTTGGAACACCCAACTGCACCCAAGAGCCAGTCTTTTGCTGATGATTTTAGGTTTTCCTGAAGAAGTTGGAGATAATCTTTCTTCTTCATTTTTCTATTTGCTTTATTTAGAGCAGCAGTCAGCCCCAAAGCATAATACTTCCAGCACCATGACAGTAGGTATGGTGTTTTTGGGATTAAAGGCCTCACCTTATCTCCTCCAAACATATTGCTGCTCATTGTGGCCAAACAACTCAGTTTTTGTTTCATGTGACCAGAGAGTTTTCTCTAGAACGTGCTTTCTGTCTCCATGTGATCAGCAGCAAACTTCAGTCAAGCTTTAAGGTGCTGTGTTTGGAGCAAGGGCTTCTTCCTTACACGGTAGCTTCTCAGTTCATGTTGATATAAAACACACATGACTATGGACACTGACACCTGTCTTCCAGCAGCTTCTAAATCATTTTTGTATTGGTTTTTGGTTTACTCTTGACCAGGGTTGAAATTTCGTCATTTTAGGGGCAAGGCCATTTGGCCTTCACTTTTCTTCTTTTTTAGGGGCACCAAGGCCACATGACAGGGCACAAAGGCTATTGAGTAAAATTTGATGATTTTTCTTTCAGATTGATACCACAACATCCTTATTTATAATAAGACATGGATTATGTATTAAAACTAGGGCCGGGACTTTAACGCGTTAATTACGATTAATTAATTACACAAAAATTAACGCGTTAAAAAAATTTACGCATTTTAATCGCACTTATTTTTGCACCGCGGAACGTTTCTCACTGGAAGAGTTTCAGGGGTACCGATTATACTGGAGCACCAACTAACGTTCATGACTTCAGACAACAACAATGAACGAAGAAGCAGATGAGACTGCTTTGGTCGGCCCCGTGGATGGGAAATTTTGTTTTCAAAAGCGGACGGATGGCAGCGTAGATAAGAGCATGCTATTGCTGCACTTTATGGCAAAAATTGCACTGGTCGGGGCAGCGTTTAGCTCAGTGGGTAACGTTAGAGCGCGCGTGTCCCATGTGCCGAGGCTCTGCAGCGGACACAGGTTCGACTCCCGGCCTGGGTCCGTTTGCTGCGTGTCACCCCTCCCTCTCTCTCTCCCTGTTTCCTGTCATATCTTCAGCTGTTCTGTCAATAAAGCCATAAAAAGCCAAAAAAATATTTAAAAATTGCACAGGTCTGTTGGTCTTGAAAAAACAAAAACAATGTTTTGTTGCTTAAGCTTCTGTATTCAGTCATTATTCAATGGTATACTAAAATCCATGTGAAAAAAATTGCTTCTCATTGTTCTCAGGTCAAATATTTATATGCAATTAAAATGCGATTAATTTCGATTAATTAATTACAAAGCCTCTGATTAATTCGATTAATTTTTTTAATCGAGTCCCGGCCCTAATTAAAACATTTTTAATACCAATTTCAAGTTAATATATATATTTTTTTTAATACAAAATTTTGGTGACACTACACTGAATATTAGTGAAGGTATTGAATATTTCTTCCAATAGAAATTCCCCAGAATTATGCGAAAGCACATTTCTTCCCAACAAATTGTAGAATAACCAGCAGGAGCCCATTGATGTGTGGAGTAATTTTGATGACACTACAGTGAATAATAGTAAAGTTATTGTATATTATTTGTAATGTCTCTTTTCGGTGTTGCACTTTGTAGACGGTCCCTGCGCCCTTGTCTCGCAGACGGCTGATCATACAGACCAGTGGCATTGTCCAGCCGCTCGTTTTGATGAAAATATGGTTGTAGCTCGTTGTCTACCTTACTACGGTAGTTAAGAGTTGTTGTTTGTGTTTTAACAATGTTTCGCTTATGAGTTATTGATCCGGGTGGTTAGAATCTGTTTCCAACTTTACTGAACTAAATCCTACCACATAAGTCAGTTATGTATCATATCAAAACCGGCCGAGCTAGCTTGCTGTCCTGTAAGTGTTGTTCTTGTTCTTCCGTTTTGCTGCTGCTGTTTGAGAGGCTTTCATGTGAGATCATCGATGTGATGATGAGACTCCACCTGTGCGAACCGCGAACTCACTTAAGTTACTGTGAGTGTCTACTGTGCTCCTGGTGGCTGTAATTCAAGGCGAGCCCTCTACGCTGACCGGGGCAGGGGCACAAAGGCCACTGTGGCCGTACGATGATTATTTTTTCACAGGACATAAAGGCCAGAGAGTGGGGCAATGTAAAATTCCCACCCTGCTCTTGACCATCCTGACCAGTTTTCTCTCAGTAGCAGGTGATAGGTTGTTGATCATGGTAGTGACACAATTGTGCCATGAGCTTTATACTTATTGTTAGTCTTGGGACCTGTAACTGTTGTAAGTGGCTCCAAGTGACTGTCCTGACTTGTTCAAATCAGTAATGTTCTCTTTCAGATTAATGCTGCGCTCCTTGGACTTTCCCATTGTAGTGTGTGTGGTTGAGTCGAATGGCTGTATTAAACAAGCCCTCTTAAAATTCAGCCCAGAAAAGTCACCAGCTGTTATCAATCAGAATCACTCAGAAGTTAAGAGGCCATGCTACAGAGAACATTTGATTGGAGCCACTATGAACTACGGGAGCTCATGAGAAGCGGCGGCGGAGCAAGTTAAATAAAAACCTCGATTTTCATTTTTTTAAATCGTCCTAAACCAAAAACTCGAATTAATCGATTTTGCCGATTTATTGGCCAGCCCTACGTTTGACCATGCCTATAAGTATGGGACTTCAGTCTCCTAACAGGTGATGACTCCATCAGCTGAAGAAGACTTGGATGTAGTTTAATACTCTGAAAAAGCTAGGAAGTGGACCTTTGAGTAGATGTTAGTGATAATTTGACTGTGTGTTTTTCATGTGTTTCTGTGTGTTATAAGGTTGCCAGTCAGCTGACTCTAAGAGATCTGAGGCTTCAGTTTGCTGAACAGATGTCTCTGCTTGCTGCTGAGAAAAAAAGCTCTGACATGGAAGCTATCTTCAGGGGTAAAAATGCGAAATGATTATTTAACACTCAATATTCGTTTCAAACAGACTCATGTTTTTGCTGTTTGTGCTTTCCTCCTGTCAGACAACAGAATTGAGTCTCTGATCCAGAAGGCAGATCAGGTGTTGAACTCTCTGTCTCAGAGTTCTGTAAGGGCATACAGTGATGCAGATGAATCCAGGGCTCAACCCAAGAAACAAGGTTTCTCATTAATTTTTTTCTTGTATACACTATAATGGTGACATAGGTAGTCGCTGACATGACATAAAACCAAAATCAGGTGTGTGGAACCAGGAGCGTTCTTCCCCAGAAGAACATGTTAAAGATTGAATACTATTGGAATGTATTAAGATTAGAATACAACAAGAAAATATTTAGTTTAAATAAACAATATGTTTCAGAGGAGAGAGAACACACATCATGCCTTTCTTTCATGTGACAGTTTGTATTTAGTAATAAGATGCTGTAGAAATTCTCTGTTAAAGGGTAGAAGTCCTGCATTTAAAGTGTTATTTTAGTAAAAATTACAAAAGTATTGACCTCAAAATATACTTAACTAAAGTAAATATAGTCATTATGGTGAATGGCCCATATTGGAATAATATATATTAACCTATATGAATGGATTATCCTGATAATTTGTAAAGGTGGAACTGATATCAATTAATGTATATTTTATGTTTCTTTAAATACTGCTGGGTACTGCTGGAATGTGAATTCCCTCCTGGGAGCCTATACACCCTAGTGTTCAACATTAGTCCTTTTCAAGGCAGGAATATTGCACCGTCATTTTGCCTCACCGCCTGTATGAAAGTTTCAGAAGTGGAATGGGGGGACAGATTCATTCCACCTCTGATCCCAAAGCAGAAGTAGTAACAGAGCTGCAACATAGGCAAATCATCAGTGTGTAAGGTAAGTCGGCAGGACAGAACAGGCTTGTGACAGTCTGATGATGTTCCCAGTCTGACAACTAAACAGGCCCTTCAAGAGATATCGCTCTGATAAAAGAGGGATGTCCCGCACTTCAACCCACTAAAGCAACGATATAAGACCAAACAACATTATGTTGTCATAATACAGATATGTTGACTTTCTGAACATTTTGTTCATGTATGCACTCGGTCGGGGCTCCTTTTGCACAAATAAATGCATCAGTGCATGTTGCTTTGATAGCACCCTTCAGCTCGCCTGTATTGTTGGGTACTGTGTCTCCCTTCCTCTTGACAAGAAGAAGGTCAGGTCTGCTGAGTTGGCTAGCCCTGTAATACAGAAGGCAGCTGCAAAAGGAGCCTTGACCTCATACTGAGTGTGAAATGAACAAACTTTTCAAAAGGTCGACATTTCTCTATTAGAAGTCCTTTTTTCATTGGTCTTTTGTAATAATTTTGATTTTCATGGGCTGTAAGCCATAATCATCAAAATTAAACAATATTTCACATTATGAATCTATGGTATATAAAGGGTTAATTTTTTTATAAGTTACAGGGGGAAAAAAAGTTTTGAGATGCACCTGTTTATATAATAAAAATGTATTTTGCAGTACCTTACCTTGTTTATTTCCCACTATTGATCAAACTTCAGTTTGCTCAAATTGAACATTTGCTGGCATTCACTTCCACTGTGTCACCCAATCAAAGCAAACTATCAAAGGAGAAAAGAAATCAGTCACTGTCCTGCCTCCTATTGTCAAAAGTCAATTGCTGCAGCAAGGAGAAATGCTTCATGCAAGCAAGAGAGAATTAGAACTCCACACCCCTCACAACCGGGTGCACACGGATCAGATATGCACCCTCACTAGGTTTCTGCTCACAGATAGTATTCTGTGTGCTTAAATACAGGAATCCTTATTGCGAGGACAGCTTTCTGCTTGCTTAAGTTCTGGCAGTAGTATATTTACTGTGAACACAGTAAATGGTGTAGCATTGATACTATCTGCGGGTTAAATCTGATGTTGAAGTATCTGATAATGGGAGCATTTACAGCAGGTCTACACTCTCACAAGTTTAGCACACTTGCCAGGGTAAGAGTTTGGTTAGAATAAAATTCCTTTTATTGTCACTGTAAACTCAGCTTACAATGAAATCACAGATGCATCTCAGTTATTGCAATGCAATATAGCATAACATAAACATAGGGGTAGGTTAGTAACAGTGAAACCATCACTGCATCACAAAAGATTATAACATTTTCTCCCCATGGTGTCATCTTGCTCTCATTGAATAACGTGTTGTTGTTGTTGTTGTAGACATCGCTCCTGATTGTGTTGGTAAAGCTGTCAGTCCACAGAACACAGAGGAGCTCCTGCTATTTCCATCCTCACACTGTCATCCAAGCACTCTGTAAGACTTTACACTCCATTTATCAATATTTGTGATTCACCAGAGCTAAACACACAGCATGATTATGTGACGGTATGTTGTCTGCAGGGAGTCATCAGCAGCAGGAGGCGTTACAGAGGCTCTGACTGACAGAGGAGCTCAGGTAGGTGGCGTTAGTTTGTCCCTTTTGACAGCTCACCTTTTACTAATCCACCACAGTACCTTTATTGTAAACTTTGATCAGGGCTGAAGATATGCTGGAAAGAAGGTCCCAGTCTCTCCGCTCTGGACTGTCAAACTACCCCATTGTCTACTCTCATGTACTAACACATCCTAAGCAGTGCCCAAATTTGATACATGTTAAGTTACAACTTTTTGAGTCCTTTTAGTGGAAATGGCCTATTTGTCACCACCTCTTGGAGAGTTTGAAATTTCTTCCCTACATTAGATATGACTTTAAACAAAAGAACGGACAGATCGAGGATCGCAGAGCCTCCTTATGTTGACTATACCTCCTAGGCTCAGCACTGTGGTCTCCATGGAAACAGCATCTTTAGGCATCCTGGTCCAGTTGAGGCTCTGAAACAGATGTTGTTCAGACTGCAGGCGGTGGAGACAGAGCTTCACCGACAACAACAGACATCGTTAGCTCCAACAATCACTGACAGGCTACAGACAGGGACTCCCATGAAGCAGGTATGAACAGACACACTCTCAGGTCATTAGGCAGAAAAGAAGTCTCTCCAAAAAGAGAATCTGTTTCTGGACAAAATAAGACTTGTGTTTGAGATTAAACAAATACTAAATCAGGTTTATCTCATCCATTCATCATTGATAAAGAATTTCTGGAAAGACTTCAGGACTCTGCTGTTAACATTTAAATGTGTAGTTAAGAACACACCTTGGATTGTTACAAGTTTTGTAGAAGGGAATGTTGACAGGTCTCAGGTAAAGAGGAGTTGTTTTTGTGTTGCAGAGGCCTGAAGCTGAAGCAGAGCTGGAAAGTTTTGCTAGTGGACCGTCACTTCAGAGGTAACTGCACTAGACACATTCAAATCTTGTGAAATGTAGATGTTTTTAACAGAACTGTCTGCATTCATTCATATGAATAGTTTAGTGTGATTTAAAATTAATTAGTTTTGATTAATATTTCCATTCTCAGAGCTATGCGTCACCTGAGTCATCTGAAGTCACTGGTGGATGAACCCAGCAAGGAAAACAGAGAGGAAGAGGAGAAGAAATACGAAGATGAAGGACACTACTCCTCTTCATCTGCTGATGGACTCAGCACTCAGGATTCAGCAAGGACCCTCCTGAAACTGAATACCTGTTGATTAGGGCGAGGAACTTGGGTGTCAGTATGACAGTCTATGTCACGCTGGTCACATTGGCTGCATGAGCAGTGCCTGTGTGTGGCTTTACATTTTGCTTTTCAATTTGGCATACATGTTAACAGGTCAGCGCAGCCACACTGACGACATGACTAGCACAGACTAGTGCAGCACCATCATACCAGCGATACACTGCTGCTTTAATGTCTTTATCTGTGGAATATGTCACAGACATGAAGAGAATACACACAACGGGTGAAGGGCAGTTTGTTTCAGTGTCAGTGTTCCCCCTCTCAATGCTTTGTCGACATCGGCTGCTTGTGTTGAGCCTGGTAGCTGAGCTGCTGTGGCTCACTCGTGTTTGTGTGTTCACACAGGCAGCGTTCCTTTATCTCCTGCCTGCCCAACCTGTTTACATGGAGTTGTGGACTTTGATAATTATTAATAAATATATGACGTGGTTTTCCTTTAGCCCCGTTGAAAGAGTGAGAAAGCTGAAGGGGGAAAGAGAAGGACAGAGAAAAGAAGGCTTTGTATTCTCTTCCAGTTTAACATGTTCTAAAGACACAGACATTAAACATTTTGTAAAATGCTGGTATAATGTCAGTATGACTGTCTACAGGTGGTTTTCAGGTCTATTTTGGCCGATAACTGTGTGTGCTGCAATAAGAATTAAAAAGCGCCAGTGCAGCTTGAGTCTATGTTGTCCATTTGAAGAGCAGCCTGCCGGGAGGATGGTTAAATAGTGCTAATGCTAAGTCACTGACTATATCCCATTTACATTTCTATTTCTACAAATGTTCAATAAAAACTATGCAACATGGAACCAGTCACCTCTGGAGTTGTTTGAAGATCGAAGGAGCAGTTTCCCCTGCTTCCAGTTATCGTGCTAAGCTAAACTGTCCAGGACCTTTCTTAATTACCCTCCAAGATTCAAGATTCAAAGGTTTTATTTGTCACATACTCATACAGGATGCGCAGTGAAATGTTTTTGATATGTACTATACTTCTGTGCTCAGTTTAAGTAAAATAAAATACAATAGAATGTAATAAATGTAATAAAAAAAATTTGTTCAGAAGACGATGAGAGCAGCGTCCGGGTGTCTGTTCTTTGATCCAATTGTCACATCGTGTAACACCGACAGAGCTTTGTCGGTGTCTGCCCGTGGTGGGATGTATACAGCCGGGAAAACGACCGAGGTGAACTCCCGAGGAAGGAAAAAAGGGCGGCACACTAAATCTTCAGATGCTCCAAGTGGGGCGAGCAGGAACTCGAGAGGACTCTGGTCTCCTTTGGACTACACCAGCCGTTGTTCATCACGAAACAGACTCCTCCACCTCCCGTTCCACCGGACTCCTCTGCTCCGTCCATGCGGAAGACAGAGAAGTTTTCGGCTGGAGCAACCGCTGTGTCCGGCACGAGGGAAGCCAGCCATGACAGACAGAAGATGCCACAGTCGCCCATGTCCCGCTGGAACTCCATCCTGGCTCTGAAGTCGTCCAACTTACTTTCTAGAGATTGGACGTTTGCGAGCAGGACGCTGGACAAAGGTGGTCGACAGGCCGGAGACCGTAGTCTGCTCCATACACAGCCGCGGCGACCCCCGTGCCTCCGTCCACGCCTCCATCGGGTCTCGCCGCTGTTGTTGTTATTGTCGTCGTCCCTCAATATTTCCACAGGCCACGACAGAGAGTCGGACAAAAGGTCAGAAAAACTGCTTGTTTGCAGCATTCTGATACGAAAAAGTGCGTCTCGATCATATTTTAACATGCCGACCCTAAAAAAACAACAAATGGTCCTAAAAAAGTACAAAATAAGTTAAAGAAACGCACGGTAGTACAGGACCTACGGAAGCCCTAAACGGCCATGCATCCATACCTTTTATTTCCTCCGTTTTCCCGTGATAATGAGATAATTTCCTCCGTTTTCCCGAGGTAACGAGATAATTTTCTCGAGATAACGAAACTTTGTTTTCCCGAGATAACGATATAAGGTGTGTGTGTGTGTGTGTGTGTGTGTGTGTGTGTGAATGAGTCAGTCAGTTAGTGTAACGACCTTTAATGTGAATTGTTAATAAGAACATCTTGTTTTCATTTAGTTAACTGATATTCTTTGAAGCCAGGTTATTATTTCATTAATTATATTAGACACTAAATGCGGGACTTTTATTTTGAAAGCGTCTCGCTGTGAACCGAGAACATCTGTGTTTATGTGAATCGTCTGTGTGCGTGTTTGAAGTGTGCCTGCATGATTTTTGCTGAACGTGATGAAATGATCTACTGTGCACCTGGCTGATAAAGGGTACACGCTCTTACGGTGTGTGTGTTATCTCGGGGAAACAAAGTTTCGTTATCACGAGATCTCGAGAAAATTACTCCGTTATCTCGGGAAAACGGAGGAAATTAACTCGTTATCACGGGTGAAAACTGAGGAAATAAAATATATGAATGCATGGCCGTTTAGGGCTTCCGTACAGGAGCAGTCACGGTGGCGTCAGAACTCAGTCGCGCCACCATAGTATCAACATCTGACTGTGTGGATAACAGAAAACAAGATAATTTGTTTTAATGTGGAAATGATGCTTTTTAAATGTCGAGAATGAAGCTTTACAACATCCCAGTGATGTTGAGGACAAAGCGTCATTGAACATACTTCTAGCATTTGCTCAACTGTTGAGACTATTGGTTGCTATGGCGCTGTACTAGGTGCCAGCCTGTTGCAGCAGCTCCCGTGGGTTTTACAAGTTTTTTTTAGTTTGTTTTGAAGTTCTGTTTTGATTTTGGTTGTGAATTTTTGGTAATTTTTGGCAACCCTTCTCCAGAGTCCGAGAGAAGACGGACACTTTCCTTTTTTTTCTTTTTTTAAAAAAACAACAACAAACTTTTGTGGCATTTTGCATTTTGTATGATGTTTCTGCTAGCCGTAGCAACGGAGGGTCAGGAGCGCATCATTGAGCGCATTGTTTACACGTACGACCTGCTGATTGCGCTGTGTGAACCTGCACTGCTGCCCGGAGCGAGGCCTGAGGTCCCGAAGTAGCTGCGGAGGAGACGTTGGGGTTGCAGAGCCGGAGTGAAATGGAGGGTGAAGAAGAGGAGACATAGACCGGCTGTACCAGCGATCGTCATGGGGAACGTGAGGTCTCTGGGGAATAAGACGGACGAGCTCGCTTCACTGATAAAAACTCAAAGGGAATATCGTGAGTGCAGTTCATGATTTCCTTTTTAATCCTCCTGCTTGTGGAGGAAGAGGAGAAGCGGCTCTGGATTATCTCCGGCTGAGAGGACCGTGGAGAGGTAAACCTCTTATTGAACCCACAGTAATGTTATCAATATTATAATTATTAGCTAGCTAACAGCTTGGGGTCATTAACATACCGATACATTACGTTAATGCTGACATATAAACTGCTGATCGCCACATATGGTTTTAATTTATATTTTAAAGGCATTGTATTTAAAATGTTTGGTAGAAAGTTCTGTTAGTTGTAATTTATTATGATTATTATTATTATAATTAGAGTATGAAATTATAATTCTTGCCTCTTTCTTAAACCATTCTTAGTGACATGGCAGCCGTGGATGGAGTCAGAACTGCAGACCCAGTTGATGGATGATGTGGTGGACAGAGGAGACTGGACCCCCAAACACCCTGAGTACCGACCCAGATGATGTCCCACTGACACCATCCAGCCCAGCAGCACTGCAGGGACTCCTGCTCAGCCTTGTTACTCTACATCATCTGTAACTGTTTTATTATTGTTTTTAATAATAATTGTTTTTGTTAATAGTTAATAATAATCTGTAAATACTTATTTATGCTGTAATTTTGTAAATAGTTGTAAATGTTAAGACCTTAATAATACATTCAATCCCTTGTTGTCCCTGAAAAGTAGCACACAACAGTAGCACTGCTAGACCCTCTGCAATTTGCTTACCAGCCCCACTTGGGAGTTGATGACACTGTCATCTACCTGCTGCAACGAGCCCATTCGCACCTGGATGGTGGAGGAGGCACTGTGAGAATCACATTCTTTGATTTCTCTAGTGCTTTTAACACCATTCAGCCACTGCTACTGGGGGAGAAGCTGCGGGTGATGGGTGTAGACGACACAATGATCTCCTGGATTACTGACTACCTGACAGGCAGGCCACAGTTTGTCCGTATGGGCAGTGTTCTGTCTGATGTGGTGGATAGTGATACAGGAGCTCCACAGGGGACTGTACTGTCTCCTTTCCTGTTCACCTTATACACCACTGACTTTCAGTACAACACCGGGTCGTGTCACCTGCAGAAGTTTTCTGACGACTCGGCTGTTGTTGCGTGTATAAGTGAGGGACAGGAGGAGGAGTACAGGGCACTGGTAGACAACTTTGTGGAGTGGACTGGACAGAATCACCTGCGGCTGAACATCAGCAAGACCAGAGAGATGGTGATAGATTTCAGGAAGAAAAGGAGGTCGGCTTTCCAACCACTGTACATTTTTGGAAAGGATGTGGAGGCAGTCGCAGATTACAAGTACCTGGGTGTTACCATCAACCACAGACTGGACTGGAGATCTAACACTGAAGCTGTTTACAAGAAGGGGATGAGCAGACTTTACTTCCTGAGGAAGCTGAGATCCTTCAACGTGTGCAGCAAGATGTTGGAGATCTTTTATCAGTCTGTGGGCAGTGTACTTTTCTTTGCTTTGGTTTGTTGGGGAAGCAGCATCGGAGCCAGCGACACCAACAGACTCAACAAACTGATCAGGAAGGCTGGCTCTGTGATTGGCTGCAAACAGGACACTCTGGAGGCTGTGGTGGAGAGGAGGACACTGAACAAACTGTTATCCATCATGGATAATCCTCTCCACCCTCTCCAACTCAGACAGCGGAGCACCTTCTCCTGAAGGCTGCTTCAGCTTTGCTGTCGTAGCAATAGATACAGGAAATCTTTCCTGCCACAATCCATCGTTTTGTTGTATATATTATTATTGTTTATAGTATATTTAGCATATTTAGTTGTTGTATATATTATTATTGTTTATAGTATACTGTGCACTATATACGTAAATGTATATATTGCCTTCTATTTATGTTATGTACAGAATGTTTTATTTGCGGCCCCACTGCTGCTGTAACAAAATAATTTCCCAGTCTGGGATCATTAAAGTAATTCTATCTATCTATCTGGTATACAGATATGTGAACTTGCCATTATGAAATGAGGATAATATGTGTAATGAATAATGTCCTACATGCTAAACTTCATGTAAACATATAACATGCATAGTGCAGCCACATTAAAAAGCTTGCATTGGCATTTCAACATGCGAATGTTATATATTAAAATGCTAAATGAACTTGTTAAATCCTTGTCAAAAAAAGAAAACTTTTGTATTAATTGTGTAAAGTGTTGGGGGGTTTACTTTTAAAATGTATTCCCCTACAGATTACTGATTACATGTCCTAAAATGTAATGTAATGTACTTAAGTAATGTATTCTAAATACTTTTGTATTACTTTTAGCTTACTCCAAAATTGTCTCGCTGAGCATGTTAATCTGGAACACTGAATTAAGTTAACACATGTTTTAGAGAACGATCTATTTACTGTTTTCAGAGAAAAAGTTATGCAAGTACACAAAACACAAATGTTGTAAATTTTGTCTTGCAACTGATGCTATTTAAAGAAAAATGAAATCCATTCAATTTCCTTTACCTTTATTAATCTCCACTGCTCAGAAATTAGGAGTGCAACATGGCTGCTTTAACAAGTAGCTGTATAACAAAGCAAAAACATGCAGTGACAAGTGATCCCTAACTCCTATGGTGGGCTATAATCTGCTGTTGTGCATACTGTATGAATCCCATGGAGTTTTCTGGTTATCGACCCTTTCATGCTCTGGAACGCTTTGTCGATGCGCTGCATCAGAGTCTTCCTGCACATGGGCGTTTTCCCACCACTGATTCTTTCTATCAGCTTACGGAAGTCTGCATCCTTATGAGAGGGGTTGTGCACTGCCAATTATAAAGCCAAAAATCAGCACATTAACTTTGCTCTGGGTAGCGGTGGCAGCTGCTGTGGTGAGCTTTGCTTGTTTCTGATGAGGTCCAAAAGTTTTACTGGTGGTTAGGGTTGGGCGGTATGAGCAAAATCTTATATCACGGTATGAGTCATTTCATATCACGGTAACGGTTTATATCGCGGTATGTTTTTTCTCCCCTGTAAATTCAATTAATGGCTTAAAATAATCATACTGTTGCATTTGATCATTTTCCTCTTTTATTTTTATTTGCTCACAGCAGCATAACATTATTTTAAAGAAAATGTGCGAACGCTCGTTCACGTCAGTCGGGGGATTGGACGGACGGACGGTCATCAACTCCGTCACCCGGGGGACGGACGGACGCTCGTTGCCGTTAGCCGGGAGCTAACCGGGGGACGGACGGACGGTCATCAACTCCGTCACCCGGGGGACGGACGGACGCTCGTAGCCATTAGCCGGGAGCTAACCGGGGGACGGACGGACGCTCGTCACCGTCACGCGCGGAGTATACCATCTGGGGAGAATCCTGCTTAGGCGGGAGGCAAAAATGCTTGGGCGCCGCGCCTAAGCCGTATAATGGCAGGGAAAACCCTGGATTGTTATCACCCCGGTAAAGCTGTTTCTTCTTCGTCGTGCTCATGCAACCGCGCCGAGCAGTCTGCTGCAGTGCCTGCAGTGCCCCGTGTGTTGAGGCAGTGTAACTACAGTGACTTAGAGAGATGCCGCAGACATCTGCTCTTTCTCCGGTATAAACGGTATTGCTAAATCTCTACCGGTGGACACTTTTATACCGTCACACGGTATAATACCGTCATACCGCCCAACCCTACTGGTGGTACAGCTGCATTTGTCGTAATTGTTGTTAAAATGTTCCTCTTCCTATTGTATTGCATGTCATATTGATTTGAAGTCCTGGAACTAAAACAAAAAAGGGTCATAACATATAAAAACAATAATAACTAGAACTGCAAGCAGCCAAGCCCCCCCGCGTGACTCGGACCCCGCGCACCGCAGAGCCCACCGAATTTGGCCCCAAAGGATGCCGGGCTCGGGGCAAAAGACACAGGCCAACGTCTGAGCCGTGGTATTCACTGTAATGGGAAGTGCACTGGAAGTGCAAAAGGCTGAATGTGTGCCTATTTGGATTTATTTAATGAGCCACGCCCACATTGACCAGTCATGACCACCTTCAAGATATGGCCTCAGGATGGCCCTACATCATACCGACCAAATTTCGTAAAAATCTGCGTAGCCGTTCAGGAGATATAAAGTTCTTATCCTTTTAGCGCCCCCTAGTGGCCAAAATTCGCCAAATTTGGCTCATCCCTTCCCAGTCTCATGGCAACCAAGGATGTCAAATTTGGTGTTAAAGGAGTCATCACCCGGAAATCGCAATTTCTCTCGTTAAATCATGCATATTGGTGTTGGACCTCTGTTGAAACTTGCCTGAAAAGCTGGAGTTTGAAAGTGGCTTATTTTTTTCGCTTTGGCTCTTTTTCCGAACAGGAATAGCGCACAATAGTGCGCGTTCCTAAAGCACGAGATCTTGACTCTGCTCCTGTGGTGACGTTACCACAGGAGGCTACTTGCATAAGCATCGGCTCACAGCCGTCCTCAGCCAGAGTGAGCACGCCGAATCTGCTTATTTCTCTGTCATTTTCACGCCATACATCGTCACCGCCAGCATTAAAACTCAGGTCTTACATGTAAAACACGAGTGTGAAAAGTAAGAAGGAAAAAACAAAGAATTTACCATTCAGAGACGTCCTGCTGTAAACGTGTCTCTTCCACCGTCTCTGCCTCTTCACTCTCCCATTCGGGTTCCGACTCCGGCTCGTACATAAATGCCTGAATTCCGTAAGGTTCGTCATTTAGTGTGTGCGCCATGACAGGGGGCTGTTTATGTTTTGGAGTCTGTGTGTGCATGCAGGCTCGCCCCCCATTCCGGCTCTGTCCTTCCTGCGGCCAATCAACACGCGCCTCATTACATATTAATACAATGCACATCCGGACCGGTCAAAACCTCGCGCATAATCTCGCGTGAGAAAGTCGCGATATGAAAAAGTTCTATGTTTGATTTTTTTTTTTGATTTTTTTTCTAATAAGTTTTAAGAATTGATCCAAAGCGATCCAAGAGGGACTGGATATGTAAAAAACCAGGTGATGACTCCTTAAAAAGCGGAAATCTCAACATTACAGCTAGAATCCCTAATACTTTTGGGATGTGCATCAATATTTGTACTTTACACTAATAATCAAAAGCCTACTGAAAATGTCAAGAATAGGATTCATACATTTATTTTTTTCTTTAATTTTAAAGTTCCTCATTTTAAATTATAAAGACAATTATAGACTGTTGGGGTATATCTGTTGAGCAGTTTTGGATAACCTAAAATTAACACACCTGTGTAGTTTTACAGTGGATATGTGCATTGTTTCTTATTTGCAATTATAGACTGTTCCAATAAAGCCGCTCGTTTCAAATGAAATTTAACATCAGAGGATTTTTTTTTTTTTTTACAAAATGTTTACTTGTCAAGTAAGCCATCAGAAGGAGTATCATTTATACATTTTCATAAGAAAATTTTGTTGACCGCACAATCATCTAATTGTCAATCGTCAGATTCACTTGACCAGATGTTTATCACTCCATCAGTCCCTGCTGACATAACAGTCTCCCCGCTGTGGTCGAAGGTCACACTTTGCACGACATCACTATGTCCAGACAGGCTGCTGACCATGCAGGAGTCCACCTCCACCACTCTGACCAGACCGTCACTACTGGCAACAGCTAGCATCTTCCCTGATGGGCTAAATGACATCTGGTTGGCGGCCAGCGGCCCGGCATCCACTGTGGCCATAGCCAACACAGGCTTCCGGATGTCCCACAGGTTTATGATACCTCGGGAGTCACATGAGGCCATGGTGTTGCCTGCCGGGCTGAAGACAGTGTGGTTGCAAGGGTGCTGGTGTCCATGGAAGGTAGCAGTACAGACACCGAGCCTCGCATCCCACATGGCGAGGGCTTTATCAGCTGAGCAGGTGAGGAGGAGGTTGGTGAAGGGCAGGAAAGAGACGCTGTTGACAGAGGCGGTGTGACGACGTAGTGTGAGGTGGCAGCGCTGGCTGTTCAGGTCCCACAGCTTGGCCGTAGTGTCAGCAGAGCAGGAGGCCAGAAAGTGGCCAGAGGAGTGGAAGGAGCAGCCCCAGGTGGGCTGGCTGTGACCGCACAGTGTCAACACACAGCAGCCGTGAAAGAAATCCCAGAGACACACCTGCAGGAAGAACGATGTAGAGTCAATCACAGGACGATAACAGAAGAGCAGAAACCCTCAAACACACTTTATATTGGGTTTACTTGAAAGGTCCAATATTTTGCACACTTTTAGGTTCATACTTATATTTTGGGTGTCTACTGTAATGGCCAGCTTTGGCCAGTGGTGGCGCACTGAGTAGATTATGGTTATATATATGAGAAGAGAAGAAGAGAATAAAAAGTTATCCAGTTGCACCCTGACAGTTGTGTCCTTGAATACAGTTTATAGAGGAACAATACATGGTGTCAGAAGCTTATAACTCAAGACAGAAAGAGTCTAGAGCAGGGGCGTTGCCAGACACTTTTTACCGGGGCACGTGCCCCGGTAAACATGCGCTGTGCCCCCCTGTAAAATTTGACAGCTCCTGTGACAGGTGAAAGCAGGAGAAGATGCAGGTGGACAGTCAAGTCAGAGTGAGTAAGTGGAGGAGAGAGACAGACGAGAGAGAGGCAAAAGACATGAGGGACCATCACTTCATCACACTGAGGGAACAGATTCCACAGAAACAGATTTATCTGTTGAGGAGGACACTGGTCAGACGCAAGACCATTCAGATACATAGTGCATTTGTCTGTTTGGCATTAATATAGTGAGGATGTGTTTGATTGTGTGTGTGTGTGTGTGTGTGTGTGTGTGTAAAGCTGCAGGCCTAGCAACGCCCCTGGTCTAGAGGCACAGATAACTAGTTAGAGCAGTTAAATGGTGTGGAGAGTGAGAACGGTTGACCTGTGGAGGAAGAGAAAGAGCGGGTCGACGAAAGCTAACAACAAGCTAGCGACAGGCAAAAAGCACACAGCATGGACTACATATTTACCATCACACCACCGGCACCATTCGACTTCGAGCCAAGCTCGTGGCCCGCATGCATAAAAAGGCACTTCAGGCTTGCTTCTGGTTTGAAAGAAAAAGACGGTGCACAGGCGCGTCGTTAGACCTGGGAATGCGGGGCTGTAGCCCCGGATGTTTTGGGAATAGTCCCGGATCTCTGTGCCTTTAAAAAAAAATGTGTTAATTATTCTAATTTTAACGTATAATTTTACCCTCTGTGGTAAATCAAATAGGAATTTTGGTCATGGGTGTAGTCTGGTTGTGTAGTCTCTGTTAAATGACGATTTTTTTTTCATCCTACTATCAATGCCGTGCTTGGTGTTACTGTTAAAAATGCACTTCCAATAAAGTGAGTATTTGCAGAACTGGTTGTCATTTTTATGTTGAGGTGGCAGGGGTGTTGTCGGCAGCTGCTGAATGTAACTAATAAAGATACTTGTAATCTAACTTAGTTACTTTTAAAAAACAAGTAACCAGTAAAGTAACTAAGTTACTTTTTAAAGGAGTAATCAGTAAGCAGATTACTTTTTAACTGGTAACTGAGGCAACAGTGTCTGTTGGGCTAAAGCCCAGATGTTTTGCACTTGTAGTGATGTCCCTGACGGCGCATACCAGGTTAATTCTCTCACCCTACTGGAAAAAACAGCATAGACCAGCACCAAAACGCAACATATGCTGGTTTTGCTAATGACTGGTCTATGTTGGTTTTTCCAGCAGGGTATTTACATAGTTCATTGCAGTTGGCGGAAGAGAAACAAAATGACTATGAGGAGGTAAAACAGGCTTTTCATGGACACTTTGTAGGAATGTCATTTATGAACAAGCCAAGTTTAAATAACGATGTCAGGAAGTCGGCGAATCTGCAGAGAACTTTATCATTGCCGTGCGCATGCTAGCTGAACATTGCAAATATGGCCTGTCACGTGAGGAAATGATCCCAAATAGGATTGTTGTTGGCATACGTGATGCCAAACTGTCTGAAAAACTGCAGCTCAACCCAAACTTGGATTGAGCTACAGCAATAGTTCATGTGAGGCAGCACAAGGAGGTGAAAAAGCAACAAGCTGTTCTGTGGTCAGCCGATTTACCAGGACAAATATATAGTGTCGCATAACAATAAGAGACAGGCTCATAGAAAGAAATCTTATCAACGTGTAAACCATTGTCAGCCTCAGCCTACCTCAACCAAGTCAAAACAGCGTGGGGAGTGTGGCAAAACCCCAAAGTATTCATGGACTGAGTGCCCAGCAAAAGACGATGAGAGCAGAAAATGTCAAAAGAGGGCACACTTTGCGGCTGTGTGCAGCTAAGCTCAGAAGTTAGAATCCATTGAAGAGGATGAGGCAGCAGCTTATCTAGGAGCTGTTGACTACACACAGTCGTCTACATGGACTGAAATACTTAACATAAATGGCAGTGTGTCTGTGACTGATATCCAAGAAACACAATACGTAGTCTATGGCCTCTCTGCGATCAGGACTTGTAGCCATTCCTCTCCGGACCGAAGTCAAAGAGGAACTGGACCGAATGGAGAAGATGGGGGTCATAGCCCGTGTTGAAGATCCAACTGAAAGGTGCGCAGGCATGGTCCCTATTGTGAAAACATCAGGGAAAACACGGATTTGCGTGGACTTAACCCATCTGAATAAGAGCATTATCAAAGAGAGGCACATCTTACCAGCAGTGGATGAGATGCTAGCCAAGCTAGAAGGAGCCAGAGTCTTCACAAAGCTTGATGTGACATCAGGCTTCTGGCAGGTACCACTCAATAAAGACTCAATGCTGTTGACCACATTCATCACACTAGAGGGCCACTGCTACTTCAAGAGGTTGCCCTTTGGTATATCATCAGTACCGGAACACTTCCAAAAGAGGTTTTCTCAGCTGATTGACGGCATTGATGGAGTCCTGTGCCATGCTGGCGATGTCCTTGTCACAGGAAGAGATTGGACTGAACACGATGAATGGCTGCACAGAGTGCTATAGAAGTTCACAGAAGCTGGGCTCATGCCTGAGCCAAAGGATGTGGCGGCCGTTCGCCGTTTCATGGGCATGGTAAACTTTGTTGGCAAATTCTCACCACGCCCATCCGTGACCTGATAAAGACTGGGGGTGGGCAGATCGATCCAAATATCGTTAGAATCGATACCAAGGTGAGTATTGGTATCAGATCGATACCAGCGTGATGAGATCGGTATTTTTGTTGTAGTTTCTCTTCTATAAGTTCAGCAAATCACTAGTTTTTCTTTCAACAAAAACCTCAACAATATCCAGGTAGCAATTTCTAGAAGTGAAAGTTATTTCCAGCATTAATTAATGTTGTTAGTGTAACTGGTAGTCAGCGATGTAACATTAGCAGAGTGCTTAAACTATTATCATATATTCAGACAGTTGAAATTAATTTTTACTGGAACTCAAAAATATATGCTTATATTTAGATATAAACCTACCTCATACCTGAAGTATGAATATGGCAAATAATAATAACCCTTTTGTAGCTGTTGAAGGAACATTAGTATTCCTATTTAGGCTACATGCAAATAGGTTATAGATTTAATTATGTTAATTGTTATTTTCTTTTTGGCTAAAATGTTTGTCCTGTGTTTTATTATTATTATAATCATGATCAACTCATTAAAGGCAAAGTACAAAATCATTCAATGATCAGTAATTTTCAAAGAAAAAGTATCAGTATCGGTATCGGCAATACTGGCTCTGTAATTACTTGGTATCGGATCGATACCAAAATTTGCAGTATCGCCCACCCCTATTAAAGACAGAGAACAGCTGGACATGGGGAGCTCCCCTACAGATAGGGTTCCTGGGGATAAAGAAAGAGCAAGGGTCAGAGACTGTGTTAGCCCAGCCCAGCCCAGCCCAGCCCAGCCCAGCCCAGCTCAAGTCACAAAACCATTGTATCAGTGGATGCCTCTTCATATGGACTAGGACATTTACATTTACATTTCAGAATCAGAATCAGAATATACTTTAATAATCCCAGGGGAAAATTATTTTTGTTACAAGCTCCAGATATACAAACAACATGTATTATACAAACAACATCTATTAAGAGCAAAATATAAATATAAATATAAACATGAATATAAACATATATCTATATCTATATCTATATCTATACATATACACATATATATATATATATATATATATATATATATATATATATATATATATATATATATACATAGACATACATATATATTTATATAAAAGATCAAATATACAGTTAAATAATGTGCAAGAAAGTGCAAAAAAGAAATGAGTCAGGTTACAGAAGTAGGGGTGTCTGACTCTCTTAGGGAGGCGTTATAAACACCACAGGCAGAAATGATTTCCTGTGGTGCTCAGTGGTGCACCTGGGTGAGAGGAGTCTTCCGCTGAATGTGCTCATCTGCTGGGCCAGTGTGTCATAGAGAGGGTGTGTGACATCATCTAAGATGGACCGAAGCTTTGACAGCATCCTCCACTCTACTCCACAGTCGTCAGAGTGTCCAGCTCCTCCCCCACGACATCACCAGCCCTCCTGATCAGTTAAGTCTGTTGTTATCTGCGACCTTCAGCCCACTGCCCCAGCATGTGACAGCGAAGAAGATCGCACTGGCCACAACAGACTCGTAGAACATCCTCAGTATTGTCCAGCAGATGTTAAAGAACCTCAGCCTCCTTAGAAAAAAGAGTCGGCTTTGGCCCTTTTTGCAGACTGCCTCTGTGTTTCTTGTCCAGTCCAGCTTTTTGTTAAAGTACACCCCCAGGTATCTGTATTCCTCAACAGTGTCCACAGGGACCCCCTGGATGAAAACAGGGGTCACTGGTGTTTTTACCCTCCTCAGATCCACTATGAGCTCCTTTGTCTTTGTAACGTTGAGCTGCAGATGATTCCGTTCACTCCAAGTGACAAAGTTGTCCACAACAGTCCTGTATTCGTTCTCATCACCCTTCTCGATGCAGCCGACTATTGCTGAGTCATCAGAACATTTCTGAAGGTGGCAGGACTGAGTACAATAGTTGAAGTCAGAGGTGAATAGGGTGAAGAGGAAGGGAGAGAAGACAGTCCCCTGTGGGGCCCCAGTGTTGCTGACCACCCTGTCAGACACACAGTTCTGTAGGCGTACGTCCTGTGGTCTGCCCATCAGGTGATCAACAATCCAGGACACAATGGGGGCCTCAACCTGCATGGCAGCCATCTTCTCACCCAGTAGAGCTGGACGGATGGTGTTGAAAGCACTGGAGAAGTCAAAGAACATGACTGTCACAGTGCTCGCCGGCTTGTCCAGAAGAGTGTAGACTCTGTTCAGCAGGTAGATGATGCCGTCCTCAGCTCCCAGGCGGGGCTGGTAGGCGAACTGTAGTGGATCAGTGAAGGGCCTGACCATAGGCCTTAGCTGCTCCAGGACGAGCCTCTCCAGGGTCTTCATGATGTGGGACGTCAGGTCCACCGGTCTGTAGTCCTGAGGGCCGCTGGGACGCGGCGTCTTTGGCACAGGAACGAGGCAGGACGTCTTCCACAGCACAGGGACCCTCTGGAGGTGCAGGCTCAGGTTGAATACTTGACTAAGTACTCCACACAGCTGGGGGGCACAGGCTTTAAGCACCCTGGGAAGAACCGTCCACCGTCGGGACCTGCAGCTTTGCCGGAGAGGAGTCTCGTCAGCTGTCTTCTCACCAGGTCAGGCGTGGAGAACACTGTAGAGGTGACAGTTGGGGTGAGAGGTGGGGTCCTCAGGTTGTGGAGGACATGATGTAGAGCAGGGGGGAGGGGTGGAGTACTTGGGTGTGAATTGAGGTGGAGGGGGGCAGACAAGGGGTCTATAAGGAGGAGGAGGGGGAGTTAAAGTGGCAGTTGTTGTTGGGCAGCCAGCAGCAGAGTCTTGTGGGAGAGGGGCCGCAGTATCAAACCTATTGAAAAATAAGTTCAGTTCATTCCCCCGGTCCACACAGCTATCTAACCCCATATTACCAGTCTTTTGGAACCCGGTGGTTCTCATGTCACTCCACACATCCCTCATGTTGTTTCGCTTGAGTTTATTCTCCAGCTTTCTCTTGTAATTGTCTTTAGCCTCCCTGATGTTAAGTTTGAGTACCCCCTGCACTCTCCTCAGCTCATCACTACTGCCATCTCTGAACACCCTCTTCTTCTCATTCAGGATGACCTTAATGTCCTTAGTGATCCAAGGTTTATTATAAGCGTAACAGGTTACAGTCTGAGCAGGGGCATTGCAGTCCACACAGAAGTTTATGTAGACCGTGATGCACCCTGTGAGCCCAACAGTCAGTGCATTTACATGCACAGCTTAGTCAGATTACAGCCATAGTTCGACTATGCTACTCAATCAGACAACTGCAATTATCCGAGTATACATGCTGGTGAGAAAATCGTATTATTGGGCCGGAGCATGTCATACCCCGGTACGCTAGGTGGCGCTGTACCCATTTCAACTAGTGGTAACAGAAACACCTCCAGCTGACCTCTTTACGTCACCAGCTGCCTCGGCATTCAAGAAAGATGGCGTACGAAGAGCGAGACGAAGCTACATCTTTGTACATTTCGTATATGGTGTACATGATAATTACACAAACTAGGTGCACAATGGAGCTCTTTCTTGCGGTGATTTCGGAGGAAAGACGCCGCTGCCACCGTCTGTCTACTTCCGGCTCACGGACCCGGGGAAAAATCTTGCGCCTGCGCAGAACTCAAAATCCGATCCGATCCGCTGGAACGTATACATGCAGGAGTAATGCGACTATCAATCGAATAATCTGGGTGCTTTAATTCGATTATGAGAAATCCGATCCGGTCCGATTTTAGTCAGACTAAGGTGTATACATGCATCTTAGAAATCCGTTCATAGTAGGGCTGCACGATTCTGGAAAAAATGTGAATCACGATTTTTTTTGCTTAGAATTGAGATCAAGGTCAAGGTCAAGGTAAACTTTATTATCCCACAAGTGGGAAACTCATGTGGTCACCATTGCACATTACAAACAACAACAGGACAGACCAAATAACAAGATCACGATTCTCTGGCACGATTTTTTTCACAAAATGTTTATTGCACTGATGAACTTGAACAAAACAAAAAGAAAACATGATAGTATGGCAGATACTACTATGCCTCTGCCAAAGCAATGTTTTTTTGTTCATTTCAAGTCCTATCATTGGATGAGAAATTATTTTTACACAAATAAAAAAAAATAATAATTAGTCTCCCAAGATGAGAGGGCATCCTTTTATACCTCATGTTGTACAGTGTTTATTGGGGCCGTATCTTAAGCTAGGTGATATGTGATAGCTGCTGTGATCGGCTTTCTAAAACGGAGGCATAATTTTCTTCCTTTTCCAAAAGCCGCCTCAGAGGTAGAGGTAAACATGTGACGTGACGAGCCCGACGTTGGGCTGTGAGCAGTTGACAACGAATTTGTCTTCAAAATAAGAGCTTTATATCTTAGCGGGGGGGCTTTTAATTTCAAAGTAGCGACCGTTCCTAGATTGTGGCTACAACAACAAGCTAACACAACCATACAGCTAGAGATCCAGGAGACGCTAGCATCTCCTGATCTCAGCGGCTGTCCAGTTGCTCATCTAACAGGCGAGGCGGAAATAAGTGTACCCTCCGGCGGGAAATCGGCAGACCAAAACAGACCCCCAGTTTGCCGCCCTCTGTCTAAAACCGCGGACCTAGCCGCCAAAAGGATGGGCAGATTGGCGGCTTGCTGCCCCGTCTAAAAACGGCTTCTCACTCACTCCTTCCATACACTTAACTGCAGGCGGGCTTCCGCCACTGAATCACGTGTTGTACAGCCGCTTTACCACAGGTTGAGGGCGGAGGCAGCGGCAGTGCTGCATTTGGGGGCGCTTCAAAAAATCCGGGAGGAAAATAGGAGCATTTGTGATTCAGCTTGAGATATAAAATGCTTCAGAATCGCTGTGTGCAGATATGAGATCACGTGTATGTGTGAATCGAGATCGCGATTTTTTAACGATTTTTTGTGCAGCCCTACATCATAGTCAGACTAACACAGTAATTCGGTTTTCTTGAGAGTCATGTAAACGCACTGAATGTCTCCCGGAGTGGAAACCATCCACGGAGACGTTCTGGTCTGAAATGTCACTGTGCAGCCATGTCTCAGTAAAACACATCAGACTTCACTCCCGGTACTCCGTGTGGCTCCGCGTTAGCGCCGTTAGCTCGTCCATATTGTTGCTAAGAGACCGTACATTTCCCATAACAACAGAGGGGAGACGCGGCTTAAATCTTCTCCTTTCCATAAGCCTGTCCCATCTCGACCCTCCTCTCATCAGTTCAGATGGTATGTCAGCTGGTCTGGCCACAATGCCAGCTGGCATTAGCATGATCAGCTGTTCTTCGGAGCAAACAAAAACAGCGTGTCCCGGTGGAAGCTGCATTTTAAAAACTTGTTTCAAAAACAGTACGAAAAAAGCACAACAACTCTCTAAACGGCAAACTCGTTAGAGAGGGCAGGACTTCACAGAGTAACAGTGAAGAAACAAGAACGAACAAAAAGGGGAAAAAAAAAAGGTTCAAGTTCAAAAAAGCAAATTCAAAGGCTGGAGCAACGTAGCAGGCAGCCTGCAGCTTTCGCGCACTCACACTAATTACTTAATTCACTAATTTAATTTACATTTAGGGCATTTAGCAGTTGCTTTTGTCCAAAGCAACTTAAAATAAGTAAATTTTTCACAAGAAAAAAATCTTGTGACGAATGTACTTTTGGTACATTTGTCACAAGCACAAACCTCAGACAACACCCGCAGACCTCTCAGTCGTTACATTGCAAATGGCTAGCCTGAACACAGACAAGATGTGCATCACATGTCGCTGCCCTACTGGCCCGAAAAGTCAGCCCTGCATGAAGGAGGAGGACTGCTCATGAAAGGTGAGGCACTCATAATCCCTGAAAGCATGAGACATGAAATTCTACAGAGACTTCACCAGGGACATCAAGCACACATCTGGAATCACATTAGCAAGATTTAAAGCTGTGTTTGTTAGGTATGGATGCCCAGAAGTGCTTGTCGCGGACATATTCTTCTGTCATGAATTCGCTCAGTTTGCGCAAGATTATGACTTAACGCACGTGACAAGCAGCCCCCGTTATCCCCGCAGCAATGGAGAGGCTGAACGGGCCATCAGAACTATGAAGTCCCTCTTAGAGAAAGAGGGAGCTCTGTTGGCCTACAGGGCCACTCCATTGGTGCATGGGAGCTCCCCAGCACAACTGCTGATGGGAGGAGAATCAGAACACCAGTGCCAGTGTCACCGGAGCAGCTACAACCACAGTGGCATGGTCTTGAGAGAGTCAGAGAAAAGCCACAGCGCTGAAACTGCAGCAGCAACAAACATTCAACCGGAGACACAGTACTCAAACCCTGCCATCTCTTCAGACTGGACAGCAGGTGTGGATCAAACCCACACGCACCAGAGGGACAGTTATGGATCTTGCACCTACACCATGCTCATATGAGGTGGAGACTCCAGATGGAGGAAGGCTGCGACGCAACTGTTCACACCTCAGGGAAGTACCAGTGCCTGACTACGGCTCTTGAGAGACTGGACATTTGAACATTGAACACCCATATGCACCATGGAGGACAAGAAAGAAAAACATTTTAAAAGATGTTAAAAAGAGAAAGAAAAAGTCACAATTTTCTGTTTAAAAAGTTAAATGTTTATAAGAAAAGCCATGTTCTGATTTTTTCTGAATCTAGCAGGTAATCTTATGAAAATGTTACAAAGTGGCTACAGTGAAATATAATGTATTCTGTTAGCTTCTCAGTTTACACTTACTATTGAATGTATTTAATTGTCTTGAGGTTCTGCCAAAACAGTAATGGCTGGTTATGGCCTGTGGTGGTGCACTGAATAGATTATGGTTGGATGTATGAGAAGAGAAGAGAATAAAAAGTTCTATCTAGTTGCACCCTGACAGTTCTGTCCTTGAATACAGCATATGAACAATATATCTACTATAAAATGTCTACATGCTTTAATGCTCATAAAGCTCGTTTTGCTTTTGCTTTTCTGTCTGCTTGTCCGCTTTAGTGCCTGTCTCTTTAAAGGTGGGTCCTCTATTTTTAGTGTGTTTGAGGTTTTTATATCATTCTGTAGTTTCACACTTGTGTCTTTTGTATTGAAATCTGAAAATTAAAATTTTCATCTAAAGAATTCTATTTGATCAAGCCCTTCTGAAATTTTTCTACATGATATGACAGGTTTCTGGATAATGATGTTGCTATATGTAAACCCCACAGTGCGCTTTATAGAGTGGTGTAGGGATGACAGATTTTTGAAAGATAACACTTTACTGTTAACTGTTAGTATCGTCCTGGTTCACTCATCAAAAAGCCTATGGGATTTTTAGTTGGATTTTGGATTACGGGCGAAAATGAACACTGTGACAAACAAGTTTATGGTACTTAAGCATTACATCAGTAAAATAATCTTCACAAATGAACACCACTTTTGTTATTTTTGAAGCATAATTAAAAGCTAGAAATAAACAGCTAGTATTACGCTATAAACAGACTACATTGTGGTCACATGACTGAAAAGTCACCACCACTAAGCGTCTCACACAATAACTATGTGCGTTTCTCATAAATTGATAAATCTACAAGTTGTAAACTTATAGTTGGGATAGTTTGAAACTAAAGTCGGCCTGTAAAGTGAGTCTAAATTAGCCACTTCTTTGCAACTGCTGTTTTTAAGACACCTAAGCACTTTATAATTCAATTGTAGGACATTTAATGATATATTTTCTGTCCAAGAACAAAATGTGTAAATATCTTAAGCATGACAACCACAGACCTTATTCCAGGCACTGAAATGACTACCAAATCCTGGACTGTGCAGTACATATTGAAGACAAAAGAAGACTCAGTACTGAGGTGTACAGAAAACCTACACACACAGATCAGTACTTGCTGTTCAACTCTCATCACCCACTGGAGCACGTGCTGGGGGTCATCAGAACACTTAACCATTGGGCTGAGAACATACCCACTAAGTCAGAGGGTAAGGAGAAGGAACAGACACACATCAGGGTAGCACTTCAAACCTGTGGCTACCAACACTGGAACTTTGTCAAAGGCGAGACGAGAAAATGTAATACATCATCATTCCCTATGTTGCAGGAAGATCTGAGAAACTCAGGAGGATCTTTAATAAACATTAAATCCCAGTTCACTTTAAACCTTACAACACACTGAGGCAGAAACTTGTCCATGGTAAGGACAGAACACTCAGACATAAACAAAGTAATGTAGTTTATGCGGTTCAATGCAGCCAAGACTGCACAGATTTGTACGCACAAAACAATAATAAACCAAAGGCACAACACAGGAGGGTCAACTCCTCAGGTCAGGACAAAAATAATTCCTTTGAGAACAACAATGTCAACAATGTCTTGTCCAAAGTAGACTGATGGTTTGAAAGAGGAGTAAAGAAATCCATCTATATCAAACTGGAACGTCCGTCTTTGAACAGAGGTGACCTAAAACAATAATTATCACCCACCTACAATTCTGTAGTGAGTTATCTCCCCAGACAGCTTAACAACCATTCACACGTGCGCTCACCTAGCCTTAGCGACCCACATGAAGGCTGGTTGGACCAACAACCCACAAGTAGCCCTAACGACTCTGAAACTCAGAGCTCACACGCATCCTTAACAACTATGTAAGGACATTTGCACACAGAGTTAAAAAGCCTGCGACCTAACAGGCAGGAGAGTAAAGGTGGACCGCTCTTCAAGCCTTCCTATAAGGTCGCACTCGGGGATTGACACTTTTGTCTGCCACGATGGCGGCGCGCCGGAGATGCTACTGCTAAATGGAGTTGTCCAAAAACCTTCTTTTTAATGAATCTGTGTACACAAACAATGTTCTCAATGCTCGTGTTCATGTGTAGAGACCCTGGTGATACTACGAGCAAAGTTTCATGTTGTGTCGAGCCTTCTTAGTGGTTTAAAAATAGCAATTTTGATGCTAGCTTAAAAGTGCCCGTAACACTACATTGAAGTACAGTACAATAGTAAAATACTACAGTAAATCTTAAAAGTGCCTCTTTTGTCGTAGTTATGCTTTTACACAAAGGTTTGACTCATATTCTATCACAAATAAAGCCTTGGTTGCTTTCTGGTGAGAGTTTTACTTTGTATGACTCTGAGGTGCCGGTCTGAGTTTGTTTGAACATGGTGGGGATGTTGTTAAACTGCAGATACAAAGTCAGGCACTTGGGGGCATGGCTGAGGGCAGTGACTGTGTAGATGTGACATCACAACCTTACTCAAGACCTGCAAGGTCATATGAAAGCACAGTTTCTGAATACAGAAAGTGTACAGGTCTAAATGGGCTGAGCATTCTGACATTAAGCACCTGCCTTAGGATTAAAAAAAAAGACACAGAAATCTCACTTTCTGTAGTATGAGATGAACTTACCATGGTGTCTCCACTGGTTGTTGCCAGTTTTGATCCATCAGGGTGAAAACTGCAGCCAGACAGCCAATCAGAGTGACCCACACCTGTCAGAACCATCTGACCAATCTGCCAACACACATTACATGACATCAGCCAGAGTGTGTCTTTCCTTCAGCTTCTCTTTCATAAAAAATATTTTATTTTAATGACCTGCCTCTTTATTTCTAATTTCCTAACATTGAGTTATGTCTGGCCTCAACCATTAAATGTTGATTTGTCATATCATGTATGTCCTCCTGCTTCATCTCAGTATTATACCATGTGATGTGTAAGTTATCCGATTTTTTCTCATCACAGTTTGTCTTGAATCACCACTAAAAATATTTCATTCTTGTGTCTCATAAATCTAATTTCACTGGTCATTTTATCGCACATCATGTAATCTTTTCTGTCAACAAAAAACTACTGCACCTTTTTGTTCATTTGTTTGTCTTGCGTTATCTCAGCCACAGTGACATCATCACATATTTCATATAATTGCATGTCTCTCATGGATTCAAATACAAGAACACCTTCCTCTTACCTTTTCTTCATTGGCTGGCAGTGCCCACAGCCTCCAGCTGCAGTCATCGCTGGCGGAGGCGAGGATCTGTTTTCGTGGATGGAGGTCGATGCAACTGATAGGTAGCTTGTGGGCATTGATGGAGCAGGACAAACTTAAAGAATTCGGGTTTTTCCATTTTTCAAAATTCACCTGAGCCAGTTGAGAGTTTATCAGTGTGCTGCAAACAGAGAAGTCTTTGTCCTTTGGGTGTCTGGTTGTGGTTCTTTTTGGTAATGATTTATCTATGCTGTCGCTCCTTTTGATGCTTCTCTCTTTCTTGAGTTGGGATTTTTCCTGATTCAGCCTAGCTTCTGTGGTATTTTTAACTTTGTCCTTTTTCATACTGATGAGCATTTTATGCCTCAGAGCTGCTTGATATTCGTCTTTCAGCTGCTTCAGCGCTGGCTCATAGGACTGCAGGTGTATCTTCAGTCGTTTGAAGTCCTCAATCAACCTGTTTTTCTCTTCAGCAACTTGTCTGTACTGTAGGCGGTGGAAATCCCTCTCCCTCTGCATCCTCAGCAAGCTGTTCCCTGTCACCAGCACATCCGGTCTGATCAGCTCCGTCTCTCTGTGGACAGTTTCAAGCTCATTCTGGAGGAGCTGTCTGTGTGTGAGAGCGTCAGGAAAGGGGAACATGCCTGCTGCTGCCACACTTTCTGACATGAGTTTCTGAGCTGAATTGTACCACTCTGACTCAAAGCTGTTCAGAGTGCGGCTCAGGCTTGTTCTCCAGAGGAAGTTCCTCAGGAAGTCGTCTACTGCCTCTGGGATTATGAGGATGGTTTGTTGTTTGGATGGTCCAGGTTTTCCTCTGGTTGCAGTAGAGGAGGTAGCCTCCGTCATTTTCTCCTCAAGGTCTTTCTCCTCAATACTCCTCCCCTCCTTCTCAGAGAAAAACTCCTTGTTTCCCCCATCTGCTCTTTCTTTTCTCCTTGCTGACATTTTACTCTTCTCTGCTTCTGAGCTTCCTGTTTACTTGTGACCATGGTAACTGTGGCCCAAGCTGAGACGTACCTGCACTTTGTTTACCCTGGTACCATAGCAACTCTATATCACTGCTTTGTTTTAGACTTTCTGATCTGACGTGTTTTGTAAATGAATATTATAATATTAATCATATATGTATACATTTAATATTAATATTATAAATATTATTAAATATATCTAATCTTTTGAATATTTCATTGCTGGTCATCATCTTTTCTTTCAGTGCTTGTTTTCTTTTTAAATCTGCGTTAAAGCACCTATAATTGTACACAATTACACTTTGTATTTTCCTGTTTTGTTATTTGGTTTGTTCATCTTTCATTATCATCATTTTTAATAGTGGTACATATATACATATATATCTGTACACACATATACATATTTATATATGTATATATATATATATATATATATACATATATATATATATATATGTACACACACACTAATACACAGAAGTCTAAAACTAAATTCCCACGGAGACCCTACCCACGCACACGCACACATACAATAGTATGTTTTTGGCAGATTCAAAACAAATATGCACTCCAATATATGCATAATAGTCACTACAACACTCACCCTAATGTCACACGGACATTTTCAGGCCATGACCCATCTGTGGAGGTATTGACCCACCAAATATTTTGAAGCAAAATATGAAATAGACTGTCATTACCATTTTAAAAAAAGGGTATATTATTGACAGTATGGCAAATGGTCAATACAGTATATTGCTGTTTTCAGTCTTCAAACAGACTGATGATCAAATGAAATAATACTGTAGACAAGACAGGTGAAGATCACACATACTTTAGTGAGACTGAAACATCTTTACACACAACTTCAACTTCTTTCTACATGCAAATTATGATAGTCAAAATAAAGTGCTGTAAATATATGACCTAGCCCCCTGCTGTGACCCACTTACAGGTCTGGACCCCACAGTTTGTAAATGCTGCCTTAGAAGGTCAGCATGCTGCGCATCAAAGCACTGGATTCTGCTACCTTGTCAATAATGCCATCGCTGTCAAGAACCAGTGTTTTTTTTTTTACATAGGCATTTGGCCGCGTCATCCTCCGGCGACTTTCTTTTTTTCTCTCTGTCCCTCTCGGCACTATGCTCGGCACCGCCTTTTCTCTTTATTTTACCCGGGTCGGGGTCCATCATCTAATCGTCGAAGCCTCGTGTCCTCTCCCGGTCCGCTCACCACACACACACACACACACACACACACACACACACCGCAGCAGGTACCAGACACACGTCACACACCCCTTCCTCCACATGCTGTCTGTGTGGTTGATACGGACTGTTTGGGCGGGTGTTAATCGAAACAAACCAATCGTCTTGTCCTCCTCGCATGCTGCTGGCCTGAGTGGCCTCTGATTGGCCTGGCCTGCCTCTCTGACTAAGAAAAAAAAGGTCAGATAGTCGCGACGCCTGTTAAAAAAAAAAAAAAAGAGAGAGAGAGAGAGAGACAGACAGAGAGAGAGAGAGAGAGAGAGAGAGGCGCAGGCCAGCCGGCCAATCATAGGCCGGCGCTTCGGACATCTCTTTGTTTTTGTCAGTAACAAAATATTTTTCCAGAGAGAGAAAAAATGTCCTCTCTTATTCTTGTCAAACAGTTACAGTCGGATCTAAGAGTAAATATAATAAAAAAACAAGACACGATTGTTTGGGGTTTTAAAACTGAAATTAACATTTAATTGTGTAGATACTCTTTAATTTTGTATTTATGTAGTCTATTTTAAAAAAAGTTCATGTATAAAAAGATAAAACATGGATCTTTTTAAGTAAAAGAAAATCTTGACATTTATCAGTTCATGGCATTTGGTTGTCATCACGTTCACATGTTGACCGCCAGAGGGCGCTCAGGGGTCACACTGGCTGTCGACGTCACACGAAGTCTTCACATGACTGTCAGTGGACGAACACAACAGGAAGAGAGTGTTTGTCTTTGTTGTGGTGAGTATTTGATATTTTATTACATTCAGAACGTGCGTAGAACAGACTTTGTGCTCCTGGTGTTTAATAACGTTGATTTTGTTCTCCTTGGTTGAAGGTTTTCTTTCTCTGCGGTACGTGATGTTTTGCAAGAAGTAACCGAATTTCACTCAAATTTTGGTGAATTGAAGATAATCTTGATTAAAACCGTGTTACGTAGAGATTAAGCCAAAATTTAACAACATTTTTGCATAAACGTGGTCCGTATGTTAACTCGGCAAGTATCTAACCCCTAAAGAGTTGTTGAAAGTACCCAGAATTAAAGAAAATATGACCAGTTCGTCGTTCATTATGCGAAACTTTAAATGCGTCCAATTTTATGCGACGTTTCAACGGAGCTTGGCGTGAAGGTTTTTTAGCACCCGGAAGAGAAAGAAATCAAAACTGCTCCTTGCAGATCGTTGAATTCAGACACACAGCATTTTATTCAGATTAAACAGTTACAACTTCATAAATTGCAGCTCAAGGTTTGGCTCATGCTAATGTATCTTACTGTAGAGTCTGTGCGTTAGCTAAGGGTCCCGACATGTGTGCTCAGTAAACTGTAGGGAGCATTTAAACAGTGTGATAGTGACCATTACATCTGTTAATGAAGCTTCTCAGAGACCTTACTTTAGATAATAAAATACTGTTATTGTGATTGGATTTTATCCCATAACAGGAAAATTCACTTGTTACAACAGCTCAAGATGCATCAAGTACAGGAAGAAGAGTCAGATTAATACGTTTAAAGTTCAATAGAAAATAAATAGAAAAAACTAAAATATTTACATAAAAACAACACAATAGCACAAACAATGTCATGATGTTTTGGTGATAATTATTTGTGGATTATGGTATTTGCAATGTAACTGACCAATGGGCAATGTTTATAAGATAAATGAACATCTATATTCCGATGGAATCATCATCCTTTTTTCTGTTACAAATGGCAATGTTTTTCTATTTGTTGTTCGGAATAAATTTAAGATATTTTTGCAAATGAGGTAAAGGAGTTCATCAGTGATGCAGCTGAACCAAGTGGCCTGCACAAACAGTTAGTTCTTTATAAATCATAAATCTTGACTCATTCCTTCCACAGCAGGCCCTGGCTGTGTGTTACATTGCACAGATATAACTCAGTAAGTTCCATGCAGTGATGTTTACTGACATGTTGGGGCAGATTATTAGATGAGTCTTTTAGATCAGTAGATGCGCTGACAAGATTCATCTTAACTGGTGCTGGCTTAGGAAAAGTTAAATTTGTTCTATTAAGATAGGATAAGACAAGATAAGATGTTCCTTTATTGATCCCCCTTGGGAGAAACCCACAGGTAACGCAGCAGTACAGAGGGAGATAAGTAGCAGCACAAGCTTGTGCTTTCTAGAGGGGTTCTCTTAAGGTTAATACATATTTTTCCAAAATGTAAATCTTTTCACATAACCACAACATTTGGGATTATCCTTCACACAAACTCAATTTCAACAGAATCCTAAAAAAATAAAAATAAAACCATTTTGAGAACAAGGGAAGAAATCTTTCAAGAGCATTAAGAACTAAGTCTCAGTGTCAGTTACTGCATGGAAATATAGAGAGATCAAGCTTGCATTTGTAAACTACTCCTTTAAAATCTGAAGATAATCTGATGATCTGAAGATTTTCACCGGAAAAATGTTGAAAGTGTACTAATTGTGCTGACTCTTTATTCATACAGAGAATAAAAAGCAAATAGCAAATCAAGATTACTTGACGAGAGGGACGCATTGAACACTGCTGGTATGTTGCTCTTCATGTGGGTTGTGATGTGAAAAGATCAAAACTAACTTCCTCCTGATGAGATTCAATTGAGTTTAGTATGAGTATCTTGGCTCAGGGGCTAACTGTTGCAGTTAAGATACATATGCACATTTCTTTTAAAAAGAAAGCACAGCCCATCACACACATCTTAATGATCAGAACATTTCATTTCATCATTTCATTTCACCTGCAGATGCAGCGGCCAGTAGCTTTATCAAACGTTGCTACAATTTTTGTTTTGTTTAAACAAACAGGTATTGCCTATGACAGAAATACATTTATCAGTGTTGGAGAAGAAAGCACAGGTTTTGAAAGCATTGTGGAGTTTACAAATCCATTTCATTATGCAAGCCTGTGCTAAATAATGACAAATAAATCACCCTGAACAGGAAATTGTACTGTTATACTGTAATATACACTGTGTCATATTTTGCCTCACAGAGGTCACCATGGGGTCCGCAGTGGAGAGGACAGAGGAACACGTGAGAGAATATCTGATCTACCGAGGCTTTACTAGCACTTTGAAACATCTGGACAGTGACATCAAAGCTGACAAGGAGAAAGGCTTCAGGGTACGAAGTGGTGAAATGGATGGATATGTTTTGTTTGACTGACTTTTTCAGCAGTTATTTATTCTAACCAGAGAAAGGGATGTTGTTTCACAGAACAGATGAATTTTGGGTCTGTGTTTAATTAACAGCATCTTCTTTGTGCAGGTGGATAAGATCATTGACCAACTGCAGCAGTTTGTCCAGAACTTCGACCTGTTTGGTTTGAAGGAGTACTGGCTTTACCTGGATAGACGTCTGTTCTGCAGGCTGGAGGATGTCTACAGATCCACAGTCAACAAACTGAGAACCAGTCTGTACAGATACTACATCATCAACACCGTCCAGGTGACATCCCATAGAGAAAGCACACACACCAGCCTGTATGATTCTGAAACAGACCAGAAGTTAAAGTCTCCTCTTTCATTCATCTAGAGAGGAAACCTTGAGAAGACTCAGGAGTTTTTCCAGAAGCAGGCATTGGAGCTGCAGGGCCAGGCTGAGTGGCGTGATTGGTTCATCCTGCCATTTATACCGGCCCCTGAGCAGAACCCCACCTTCTCTCCGTACTTTTCCCGTCAGTGGGCTGACACCTTCCTGGTTTCATTGCACAACTTCCTGTCTGTCCTCTTCCAGTGTATGCATATCCTTCAGCTCAATCCACAGCTGTGTTGTTACAAGTATATAGATTCATGTCTGTCCCAGGTTGTGATGTATGTCTGAAACTTAAGATGGGGTCACACTGATGCACTAGCCCTTTTCACACAGAGACATGGTATTATTGCTGCGGCAGCGGTTCTCCAATTCTCTGCCGTTGTTTGTTCACACAGAGCCAAGCATCCACTTTAAAGACAAACCACTGTGTAATTCACACAGCAAGCTGGCGCTGCAGCTCCTAAAGAGGCGTGACGGTACGCGTCATGATGATGACGTCTGTGTGTTTTCATGGCGTTTCCCCGGAGTCTATCTGTCAATCTAAACATGAACCTGCTGACTGTTAATATTCATATGGATGCTGGTATGTGTGCGGTGATCAAGATCCTGACCAACCAAACACTTTGGGAAGTGACAAAGTTAAGTTTTTCACTCTAAATTACATAATAACATAATCACCATCAGTAAACAGGACACTGTCTGGCTCTGACACTCGCGAGGAGGGAGGCTGTTTTCTGGGGAAAAGTTCACTGAAGTCTCGGTCTGGAGGGCTGACTGTCACGGCCATTTTTTCTGCACAAACACTTGGTGAGTTTAAGTTTTTTGCTGGTGTTTTTCAGGCAGAAATGTGATGAAGAGTCGGTATGACAGGGGGGAGCACAGACACTTCTCCATGTACAGACACTTCTCCATGTACATCTGCGGTATTTTTTCCCGCATATAAGTTGCCAAAGACAGTTACATTTACAAGGTTACTGTTGTGTGGTCCTGTAAAATTGCTTTTTGGACATTTCTATATATTTAGTTGAGTGAAGGACCTGTGTAGTTATCAGACTGTCCAATCGACACGCCCTCGCTTTGCGATGCCGTCTCATCCATTCACACTGGTTTGGTTTGCCAATACTGCGCCCCTGATACTATACTATATATAGTCTAACCTTAACCCTAAGCCTAAACATAAGCCTAACCCTACCCTAACCCCTAACCCCTTTTTCCATTTTGCTTTTGTTTTTTTTCTTAAACTAATCTTTTTCTTTTACCCTTTTGTTTCTTTGAGGTGTCCCTTTATGATTTCAGGTTTTAAATAAGAGAGTAGTAAAGTTGGACCTGAGCCTGTGCTGTATTTGGCCTCTTTGTGCCTCCATACACCTATTTCCCCATCACCTAACCCAAACCCTAAGTATAGGGTTATACTATACTCCAGAGGCGGATCAGTGCCGGAGCAAAATTTCTCCCCTTGCAGCCTCTGAGACTTTCACAGGGAGGAGGATGTGGAGAATCCCTGCATCCAAACGACAGTGTGAATGAGGCTACTGTGTCTGTGTCATTTAAACTCTGGGTTTGCTAGTTTCAAGTCCTTAACAGGGTTTTACCCCAGCCAGTCTTGCTGAGTTTTGATGCAGAAGTTCAGAAGGCAACCAGCCTGACAGAAGAGAATGAACAGCTCCGCCAGCTGGTGAGACGAAAAACCATTTACTTGCTAATACATTTAGAAGAATGCTTATTTTAATCTTTTTGTAATGGACTAAAAGATAAGTGCAAACTTTATGTCGCAAGCAATGCCTTTTAAGTGCTTAATCCCAGCACTTTCCAGTGAGCTGCAAAAGATTTCTGCCTGAGAAAAATATATACGGCCACGAGATTCAAAAGCCACATACTCCAGCAACAGCCTTGTGCTTTGGTTTGACAACAGTTAGCAGGAGTCTGGCCTGTTCAATAAAATGTTTCAAAGAGTGGCAGGAGTTCACCTCGGCAGCTGATCTCATCAAGACTCAATGCATTACTGGTACGAGGGCGGTTCACAACAAGAAGATCCATGGTTTGAATTCTGCTGGGGCAGGGCATTTTTGTGCAGATTTTGCATGTCCTCCCCGTGCTTATGTGGTGTCCGGGTACTCTGGTTTACCTCCACCATAAAAACATGCACACAAGGTTGATTCTTAAGTCAGTGCCCTTGAGCAAGGCACTGGCTACGATCTGGAGTTGGTCCCTTTTTGCGAATGTTTACCACTGCTCCCTTGAGATGGGTTAAATGCAGAGTACCAGCTTCACTGTGTTCACTGTGTACTATACTACATTGCATAATATGTGATCAAATTAAGATTACTAAACCATTGTGTTTCCATGGTATGGCACAACTGGTGAGCACTTCTCTCTTGTGCCTGATCACATTTTTATAGACTGGACTACTGGAATATAAAAGTTAATATTCTCAACGTTCAACAGTTTCGGTGCTGCAGCTCTCATGTCACATGGCCCAAGCGGGCAGGTAGGACCATCACAGCAGGTGATAGTATTTGCATGTGTTAGGTTTTATTGCACTTTAAATGTAGACTGTGTACGGGAATTCAAAACATATCTTCAATAGTTGTTGTCTAGCTTAAAAAATCATGTGAAGAAAAGAAAAATCGAAACAAAGGAGCAGCTTCATCCAGATGTCTGAGCCCCTATGTCTAAGGCTGAGCCCAGCCAAACTACAGAAGAAACTCATAACCGCTGTATGACCATAGGTGAGGGTCAGCACCTAGTAGATCAATTTGTAAATGAAAGAATTGCACTCCAGCTCAGCCCGTTTTCACCATAATGGTCCAATACAACGCCTGCATTACTGCTGAGGCCATGACCATCTGCCTGTCAGTCTCACGTTTCATTTACCCTCACTTGTGAACATGACACAGAGATACTTGAACTCCTTTACTAAGACAGAAATTGATTCCCAACATGATATTTGCAAATCAGCTGGAAATCACAGTCAAATGAAGTCGCCAGAAAAACCATTATACGAAGAGTAGAGAAGCAACTCTGAGGTCACCAAACTGCCAGTTACGGGAGGATAAAAAGTCCCACATTAAATAAAGAAAACCCTTCCTCAGGTTTGGAAACATCTCATTATTTAGCAGAAAAGCTCCATTTTATTCTCCTCATTTGATTTAAAGGCTTAATAATTTTGTGAGAAGTTCCACCATTACTTACTTGAGAGTCTTATTTGTGACATATGTAATCAAATTAAGTTAAGGAACAATCCAGCCTCCTCACCTGATTTAGATCAAAACGCACATTATGACATTAAGCAGTCAAGTTTTAAATATTTAATTTGAAGACGTCTGAGGTTAAATCATTTTAATAGTTTTGTCTCAAAAGTTTTGTTAAATAGTTATCATTTTTCTTGTTGTTATATCTGACCCATCTGTGTCGTTTTATGTTCTCCAGGTGTTTGCTCTGCAGACAGAGAGTCGGGACCAGAGAGATAGAGATGAGATGGTCCACCATAAGCTGCCGGTGTACGTCCAGAACATGGACCGCCTTGGAGACACTGAGCTGTGAGACACTAACATCACTATCTTTACTGACGACTGACTACAACTAAGATGGTTGCCATTCTTTTTTTAATGTTCATTGTGTTGACTTTTGATTTAAAAGACGGTCGACAGCATAATGCTTTCAGCCAAAGTTAAAAGGAGTCAATACTTTCCATAAATGGCTAATCTCACTGATGCAGGGGTTTTAATTTAGATTAATTCCGATATACTACAACCTCTGGACATCAGAGAAGAAATCAGAAATTCCTTTATTAGGTTAATAGGTATGAACTACATTCTGGTTTCATATCAGTTTAAGTACTTGAATAGAAAAAAAAACCTGTACCATTCTTGCAGATGACAGCCATCTTAAATCCTCTTTCTTTAGGTCTTTTGAAGGTCTTATATTATAGAATATAATTTCTGTCCTTTGCAGTTTTGTGTTTTCATCCTGATGGGTTTTCTTTCGTACAACCAAGCACAGGACACGTGCAATGTTTCTGATTTTAGCACTTTAGCATGTTAGCTTGTTGTTCAATTTCACCTCAATGCACCGACTGACTGATTTGTATTTACTGGTATTTTTAAAGAATATTTTTCTCTGAATCTATGTTGATTGTATAGAATAGAATCCTTTGCTGAAATTTACAACGTCTAACTTCCAGCTCAATCAAGGGTGTTTAAGTTATTTGCTAATGTGACTTAAAAGTTACAATTATGATTTGAGTCCTGGGATTTATCTCTGAATTCTGAGGATAAAGGCAACAAGGTAATTTATGTCAATTACACAACACAGGGTTGCATAACGAAGTGAAATTTGTAGTTCCTTCATGCTACACAAACATAAAATACATCAAATATCCATACAATTTTGAGTCTGATTTTCTGAGTAATGCCAGAGAAGTCAGATGTTTGGGACTAAACTAAGAATTCTCACTCAATTCTATAATTAAATGAATATATTTGCAATTTTTCTTTAATGTTTACTGTCCATTGCACATACAGCTGTATTATGAGAGGAAAACATGAGGAGGGAGGAATGTGAGGAAGTCTTTGTTACAAGCTGTCAACGTGCAGAGTCACTTTTAGAATACTTTTAAAGCAGCTTGAACAGCTGAGTTATTTTGTGCTCATAAAATATCTATATACATATATACATATTTATTAAGCTGTTACTTATTTTATTGTTAATGATACAGTATGGTATTTTTCACTGTGCTGTGCTGTGTGCTGTGATGCAGTTGACGTTGCCAAATAAACAATTCACCAGATGAATTGTTGTTTCTTGTCAGTACAGTCAATTATTTTTGAAATTTCATTTTCCAAACGGTACGCTCTAAAGTACATTCAGTACACTCTAAAATGAATGCTACTAATAAAACACATAATGTGATGTCTAACTCGAAATTTTAAGTTGAAGCGATTTAAAGGGACATAGTGAATAGTGACTGACACAAGCACAAGTCGTTTTTCCTTCTGCAGCAAAGACCAAAATGGTATTTGTCAACAAATATACAGTATAAGAGTCTGACTGAATTATCAGTTAGCAGATCTTTGTTCTTTCACTGCAAATTCAATTTTTCCTATGGTTGCTGCACAGCGTCCCATGGTTGTAATCAGATAACGCTTCTTGGTAAGTGCCTCTTCTTGTTTTGGTTGCGCATCAACAGACTTTTTTGTGGGGAAAATTAATTCTGGTGGACAGGCTTAAAAGTGAAGCTTATAGGGAACTAAACTATATGTGGATGTTTCCACAGCCATTACACTGTACAATTTGTACATACTGCAGAATGATAAGTAGAAGCAAAAAGTTGTCTATTGCGACGCCATTTAAGTGAACTGATAACCTCCAACACATCACTGAGGTAAGTGACACCTGTTACTTGCTGATCGTGCTGTATGGAAAACGACTTGTGCCATGCTTTATCCCAGCCTCTGACAATACGGACTTTCAGCAGTGACGGTTGGGAGGTTTGGCTACAGCATTAAAGAAGACAAAAAGAAGCTCCATACTACACATGTGTGATTCTATGATGACACTCCCTGACATTGTAATCCAACAATCTACTATGTGAGAGCTCCTGGTATGCCATAACCAGGAGAATGTCAAACGTATTCAAAGGTAGTTGTAGAAAAAGCATTTGTAAGGGTTACATGTTGCATAGTGTTGTTTGTTTTTCAAATGTTTGGCGGACGCCGAAGCTGTCCCTCTACCCTCCCTGCTTAAAGTCACTTGTAGCTGCATGGTCGGCTACAGCAGAGGCAACTGAACTGTATAAAAACTTGACACACAAGGTTTGAAAAGAAACATTTGAAATACTGCTGCTTGTTAAAGTAACAAACACATCCCTGACTTTTACACTCCTCCTTTAGCCCTTTTACTACAGCAAGGAAAAAATAAAACCATCACTGTATTTCCACAGCATTTCATAATATTTATATTTAACATATTCTTTTACTGGACCCTTACTGATGGTGACTCATTCAGGGTGTATCCTGACCTTCGCCCATGAGTAAAACTGGATTTGGCCCCAGTAAGCCCCCCAACCCCTCAGGGGGATAAAAAAGCGGCAACATCCCGCAACCCTCACGGAAAAAGCGGAAAAGAAAACTAAATGAAATATTCTTTTACTGTTTTCCTCTTGTCCCTCTGACATATTTGTCTTAAATGTTGTTCTCTAATATTTCAAATGTAAAAATGTTTTTATAAGATTTCCCCTAAAAAGAAACACTAAAGACTCTCACACCAGTATTTAAACAGCAAATTGTGATTGAGCTCATCAGGGTGAATGAAATATTATGCAATGACTTAAATTGTGGTAGACAAATGCACAAATTTGCAAAGGTGACCAACAGACAACTTTCATGAGAGACCTCTACTAACTTGAGTAGCTATTGTGACTGAATAGCACAAGCGTATTCCTGGCTAGCAGGCACATTAGCAGGTAACTAACATTAGATTACTTACAAGTGACTGTCTCTGAAGGAAAAAAAGATTAACTTTGCTGTACACCTCACACTTTCAGGTGTCACTTAACAGTAACAAGGTCAGAGATAATATAAAGATCAAACATTTTTTTTTTGCATTTGGCTGAGGTGGAAAAGACGTTGTACAGTCAAAATCAAAATGAGACTCAGTGCAGTGGAAACAGACCTAGCAGATACATTTACATGGCGTAAATGTTCACTGATGCTTCTGATGCACTGAAGAGATGAAAATAGCAGTAAGGAGAAATGAAATGAAAAAATGAGAAGACGTGTTAATGGATAGAACTAGGAAAATGTCTTTGCATGCTCTGAAATTTTGACTTAATAGGTTGGATCCAGTTGTTCTCATTCAGTGTTGTTTAACTTCCTCACTCTTTGCTGTCTCTGCCCTCTTAGGGACTTAGTGTCGAGCCAGCGTGCTGTTAGCACTGGCACCACTCCATCCAGAAACTTCTTCTCTACATTCCTACCGCAGGGGAGACGCACCCCTGTGAAACCGCCTCAGATCACCGCTGGAACCTCGCCAGGCCAGGTAGCAGTGGGCAGAAAGGACCCACCAACCATTCCGGTGAGAGAGTGGCAAGTGTTGGAGTTTAAACTTTTGATTGAAAGTAGGAAATCGAGTATCTTTCCAAGCAGGTCATGGCAGCTGTGAGTTCAGCTGCTGCACAATATAGGTCCACTAGTTTCTCCTCCAAGGAAATGCAACTTCTTGTGACTAATAAAGATTCACGTTTTAACTACAACTCTCAAGAGATCCTCTATTGTCTTATTCTTCATCTGAGTTGAGATTTTGAAAAGTACTATCCCTTCAGAACCCTGTAGGTACTCAAGTTCTGGCTTTGATCATGTCCCAGTGACAAAATTGGAAGACATCAGCATTGTGAGTGGTTCTGATGTGTGATCATTTTATGTGTTCAAATTCAATTTGTCCTTTCTAGCCTTCAAAGTCAAAGGAGGCAGTCCAACCCAAGGAGGTGAAGCCAGTTTCCAGCCAGGCTTCAACCAGTGAACCTGCAACCTCCCAGTCCCAACAGGCAACAACCCAGTCAACAAACCAGCCGACAAACCAAAGACACAAGAGAATCCAGGATCATGAGAAGGAGAGGAAAGAGCTGTTCTCCAAACCACCATCACAGGTACCTGGGGGGTGGTACTGGGGGAAGTTAAACATGAGGTCACACCTGTTGGGCACATCTTATAAAATCCAGTGTGTCAGTCAGTTTTAATAAATCTCATTTTAACGAATCTACACTTCGGGTAGTGTAAGAAAAGAAGATAATACATATTTAGCATTCAGGTATAAAGTTATAAGTATAGCCAGGTGATGATTAGCTTAGCTTGGAATAAAGACTGGAAGCAAAATGAAATAGTTTCCCTTGCTCTCTCCAGGGTTAAAACATACACTTATCGTTACCAATTAACACTTTGTCTTGTTTGCTTGACTGGTACACAGACAGATGTGTAAAATTGACAAGTGGTGGTCTTCAACACAGAGCTGAATGCTGGAACTATTTATGGAAGAACAACATCTGGGCATGAATTCAATGCTGGGAGTCCATGCTAAGAATACACTCCCTTTGATAAACTGTTTTAACCTATTGTCGGATTGTGGCTGGGCTAGACAACTTGCGAACTCTAATTATGGTGCATCCCATTTATCTCTCAAGACGAAAGTTGGTGAATGGAGTGACGTAATACCAAAGTTGACTGCAGCCCAATACAGCAAGTGGTAAAAACTGTTCTAGCCAGTTAAGTTATTAGCTATTGTAGCAGTACCAGTGGATAACATTGCATTATGTGGTAAACACCACAGCAACAAGTCCAAATAATAATAATAATAATAATAATAATAATAATAATAATAATAATAATAATAATAATAATAATAATAATAATAATAATAATGATAATAAAGTTTCACAGTACTGTGTATAAGAAGGCTAATAAACTGAGAGCTGAGCAGCCATCTTGGATTTTGAGGTTGGGGTTGGTGAACTGCGGACATCCAACTTCAGGGGATATTCCAGTTAAAACTGCTGAGAAAAATGGAATGGACCATTGGGTACAAGGCAGCTCTTTTGGCGAGTAGGTTTGGCTGGCCAGTAGGCATGTTACCAGCTAGCTAGCTACTGGATCGCTCGCCAACCACTGTAGCTCTTTACCCAGCTCTAGGGTAGTCATTTCAAACCAATCTTCCATTACCACCTGTTTCTCAAGGACGCATAAAGAAATGTTTTGCTTGGACTGAGTGCTTATTATAGTACACATAGCCAGGAGGAGCTATTCTGTTCAAATGGACTGTTTATGTTTGAAGTGTGGTTGTTGGCATTGCTTACTGGGACTGGACGTTGAATGCTTACACATTGATAACATCTGTTTATGTGTTTTCTTCAGACACTTGAGAAAAAGGGGGAGGCGGCAGAAGTAGAGCCCGCTGCCGAGACCTCCAGTGACACTCCTGAGTCCCCCTCTTCAAATAACAAGAGCTGTGGAGGAGAATCAGAGGGTGGAGGTCTGTCAGCAGAACAGCCTTTTATCAAACTCAGCCAGGAAGAATATGGAGAACACCACTCCTCCATCATGCACTGCAGGTCTGCTCAAAGTGGAGAAAGATGGACATTTATGAGTCTGTTTGGTTCTTGAAAAAAGTAACTGATTGGACATTTTTTCTCTCTCCCTCATCTGTTTTCCAGGGTTGACTGTTCTGGTCGTCGGGTTGCCAGTTTGGATGTAGACGGGGTCATCAAGGTGAGTCTGCATCATTTATCTTTTTTGTGTATTCATTAGAAAGCCTTATTCCTACTCCTTCTCCTCTTCCTCTTCCACAGGTATGGTCCTTCAACCCAATCATGCAGACCAAAGCCACCATTATGTCAAAGTCTCCTCTGCTGTCTCTGGAATGGGCCACCAAACCTGACAGACTGGTATGAATATGTGGTCATCCTCAAATGAACGGGGCATAGACATTTTACCAGCATTAATCAGGTTTCTGTTAATACTTAAACATAGAGCATTTAAATGGTTACATTCAGTCATCAATAATTAACTCATAACTGTCCTCAGAATAAATACAATAATCCTGTGAGAATTCCTACAATTTATGATATAGTTTGCTTGGTAGTATTCAGTCTCTCAACTGTTAACATAAAAGTGTGTGTGTGTGTGTGTGTGTGTGTGTGTGTGTGGTCAGTTGTTACTAGGCAGCGGTGTTGGCACAGTGCGACTGTATGATACGGACGCCAAGAAAAACCTCTATGAGATGAACATTGATGAAACTCATCCACGGTAAATCTGTGTGTCTGTCTGATGTACAGTGGTCAGTAAATGTAGCTACTATATGTAGAGCTGCTAGAACAGTTAGAAAAACTCATAACAACAGTTCAACATTTTGGGAATGTATTTTCTTTCTATCTGAGAGTGTGATGAGAAGATGTGTGAGGGACAAAGCTGGAGTCAGAGCATTGCCAGCCTAGCTTACATAATGTCTATGAGCAGGGGAAACACCTAGCCGGCCTCTTTTCAAAGTTAAAAAGTAAACCTAAACCTCAAAGGCCAGCCAGATTAGGAGGCTGTATCCTGCTAATGTAAATCACACAGCAGATCTGCAAGGATGTTATTAGCTGGAGGGACAATTTGTGCCAAATATCAGCAACAAGTTTTAAAGTTATATTATGTTAAAATATTACTTTGGTTAAAGTCAAGTAAAGTACTATGTACTTAAGAACTTGATGGGAGAAAGTCTTTTCCAGCACAAAGTGGCCAAACTCTCCCATCATCAACACAAGATCGTGGTGAAAGAGTAATGCAAGTTTGGACAGAAATGAATGTTGTACAGTTCTGCATAAGCTTATTAAAAAGATGGTCACGGTCAATGAGGGCTGTAATAAAAGCTAAAGGAGGTTCAATTAGATAATAGTGTGAAACTGTTTTTTGGAAGGGCAGTGTATTACTTTATTACTAAAATAAACTGGAAACACTACACGAGATGTGCAATGTGTCACATTGCAGTGAATAATATTTGCTGTTGAAGTACAAATTCTGATAAAAAGTCCCCCCTGTGCCTTTCAGTATCTTGTCTCTAGCCTGCAGTCCCAGCGGTTCGTCATTTGTCTGTTCAGCTGCAGCTGTCAGTCGTTCTGGGAGCTCTGATTCTGTTCCTCGACTTCCTTTCCCTGTGTCTGGACAACTGCTGCTCTGGGACACCAAGACTGTCAAACAACAGGTAATTAACCAGCCAGTTAATTCAGAGTTCATTTCACTCCTATAGCAGGAATGTAAAACTCACTATGGACCGGTTCAGAAAGTATCTAATCAATCTGTTTTCAAAATGTATCAAAATTGATGCAGCAGAACCAGAAATTATCTTCTCTACTCCACACATTCTTCGTCACGGTCAAAATCTGGTGCTCATATTACCCACACTGCAACTGGACAGCTGACGGTTATATCAGAAAATTCCTTCATCTGTGGTGTCATCAATGTTCTGTTTGTATCTCAGCTCCAGTTCTCTTTAGAACCTGAACCAGTAGCCATTAACTGCACAGCCTTCAACCACAATGGAAATCTGCTGGTGACTGGAGCTGCTGATGGAGTCATCAGACTGTTTGGTCAGTGTTCATCATGAGTATTTTCAGTGTATAATCTTCTGTAGACTATTCAGATCTCATAAATAATGACAGATGACTGTAATTGCTACCAGACCCTGAGGGCTTCTTTCAAAATATGTATTTTCCTGGGCCCGTATTCACAAAGACTTTTATCTTAACGTTAGGAGTACTCCTAAATCGGACTAAAAGTTTTTATGTAGGAGTCGTTTCTTAAAAGTAATTCACAAAGCCGCTGAGACCTACTTTTAGTTATGAAAACAGTGAACTCCTAAACTAGAAGTAACTCTCTGTTGCTATGGATGACGTCATTTTATAAGGACGCACTTAGAGGCGGTGACAACGGTGATTGGTTGTTGAGTGACAGGGCAGCCCATTGAAAAGTCATTTAGGCTACGCAATGCATGAAGTGAAAATAAGGAAGCTGCCTACAAGCCCATGACAAAGCCTATGAAAAGGTATTGGATAAAGAAATGTATTTGAGGAGAATTAAGTGCCCCCCCCCCCCCCCAAAAAAAAAAAAAAAAAAATACAGATTAGAAGATTGCGATGAAAAGCTGCGTCAAACCACTCTCTATTAAAATTTGGGAATTGTGTGTTGATCCGGGCCATTTCCCAACAATGTCCAGTATATTGCAACGTGCGTCAAAGACAATTTGTGTATTGATGGAATGCAACTTTTTCCGATTGACAAAAGCCCTATTCGCACGGGACTAGTATAACCTGGGGACCTCCAGTAATTTGTAATAATTGCGGAGGTCGTCTGTGATCTTAATCCCGTGCAAATCTGCCATGTCCTTAATTTGTAAAGAGTAACGCACCGCAAATTACCTATCATATTTCACCAAACACGGAGGTCATGTGAAAATATTACTCCCATGCGAATCGGCATCTATGTGATTTGGGGTGGTTTTTCTTAAGGTTTTTGGTGTTTTCCACGCCTTTTTCTGCCTTTTTCCCAGTTGAGAATTATGGAGGCTGCGTTGGGAATTTTGAATGAAAGTTTTGACAGCATTTTGGGTGCAAATTCAGGAGGCTCATCAGAAGAGTGAAATCTCGAAAGATGATTAGATGGATTACATGCATGGCAGCATGCGGTAAGGAGCATTTTTCCATCTTTCAACAGGCTCACCAGTTATTATATTAAAAATATCCATATCTAACCGTTGTGCTGCTCCAACAAGGGCTCCGGTGCGATCGACCCGGGGGATAATGTCAGTAAATTCGAGTTAAAACACAGACTTCGCTTATCCTGTGTGAATGCGCCGCACGAAACACAGACGTGGTGGGATCATTTCTAAATCACTTGATTTAAGCTGCATTTTCCCCGTAGCCAAATACCGGAGCTTTGCCAAACATTTGAACTCCGGCGTTATTGGATTGTTTCGGTTGGTTGGGGACATTAGTGCGTCCCTCACCAACGCAACCACAACTTCAATCCCTTCACGGTCCATCAGACATTGTTTTAATAATTCCCTGTCATTTAGCGTCTCCAAAACATTTGGCTGTGACCAGGTCTAGTGAGTTAGGAGTCCTCTGGACTACTTCTAAGGTCTCCCAGACTTAGGTGCTACTTTTAGGCTTAAAATGTTTTGTGAATAACTCTTATTTAAAAAAATTAGGAGTCCTAAAGTTACAACTGACACGCCCATTATTTTTAGGAGTTGCTCCTAAATTCGCCTGTTAGGAGCTACTTTTAGCCTTAAGATTCTTTGTGAATACGGGCCCTGATTGAGTAAATATACTGCCTTCTGTATTTTCTGCTGTAGACATGCAGCGCTATGAGAGCGCTATGAGCTGGAGAGCTCATGATGGGGAAGTTTACAGTGTGGAGTTCAGCTACGATGAAAACACTGTCTTCAGCATCGGTGAAGATGGAAAGGTGTGTATGTGTGTGTTCATTTTGTGAAAAACTCATCATGGTGACAGGATGAAGATAGCACTGTTGAGTTTGTGTGTGTGTGTGTGTGTGTGTGTGTGTGTGTGTGTGTGTGTGTGTGTGTGTTATGTGTTCAGTTCATCCAGTGGAACATCCATCGGTGTGGGGTGAAGCAGTCAGAGCAGGTTTTACCTCAGGACGCCACCGGGCCCTTCGTCCTGTCAGGGTACAGTGGATACAAACAGGTAAGTAGTGTAGCTTTACCCCTTGCAGCAAACCATGATGCTACAAGAGTTACAAGGAATAAGGTCTAAAAAACTGACACCTTGGTGTCTAAATCTTCTTCAGGTTCAGGTTCCTCGAGGTCGACTCTTCGCCTTTGACTCTGAAGGACAACATGTTCTTACCTGTTCCAGCACCGGAGGACTCGTATACAGAGTAAATACGCCTTCATTTAACATTATTTTTTCTTTTACATTTTAGGGCATTTATCAGACGCTTTTGTCCAAAGCGACTTACAGTAATTTATACATACATTCACACTGATGGTGGTGGATGCCATGCAAGGTGCCGATCGGCATATCAGGAGCAGTTTGTGGTTCAGTATCTTCCCCAAGGACACTTCGACATGCAGACCAGGGGAATCAAACCAGCGACCTTTCGATAACAAGATGCTAGCTCTACCCCTGAGCCATCTTCACCCTCATGTATATACCTGTAACTTAAATTCTTGAAATGCTCTTTAAAATGTGTTTATATTTTTTTTAATTAATAGTGTAATGTATTTTTTGATGTTGATGATTTGTTTCAATTTATGTTTAATCATTTTTAATTTGTCGTTATTTTTGTTGTTACATTTATATTAACACTTTTTGTCTGGTTTTAATGCAGTTTGATTTTCCCTCAGCTCTTCTTTAAAGACAAGTAAAGGAATAATCAGTCTTTTTAAAGTTGTAGCTGTTTTTAAAAAAACGAAACCTCTTGAATAGTTCTATCATTTTGAATCTTTAAATTTGTGTAAGACCTTTTGTTGTTCTGTTTCCCTTTTGTAGGGTAAAATTAATATTTTCCATCTACATCATGTTAAAAAGCTTGATTTGTTAACGTGTTCCCCCTTTCACCTCCACTTCTTCCAGCTGACCAGTGGGGAGCAGGCTCTGGATAGCGTGCTGTCACTGGGTGGGCACAAAGCACCGGTGGTTACGGTTGACTGGTGCTCGGCGGTGGACTGCGGCACCTGCCTGACTGCCTCCATGGACGGGAAGATCAAACTGAGCACACTTCTGGCACAGAAGTCCTGACTGAAGACACTTTAGGGGTCAGGTCATCCAGGTTTACAATAAACTGATTCAGTGTGTTCAATCACTGAATCATCAATCAATCATCACCTGTTATAAATTCATATTAACATTAAAATTCCACTGAAAGTAAATCTAGAAGCATGGTTATTTCTTAAAGCTGCATTTGTTCATTTTGCTAGGCCTCTTGGGGCAGATGAACTCCAGACTCACAGCCCTGTTGTGGCTCCATATTACCAACATATTACTATTAATGAGACAAACTAGGGCAGGGTGGGCTGTGTACAGTGGCCTTTTCAGTGCAGGAACCTGAAGTCCTTTTCATTTTGTATTTTGAATTTTTTTTTACTCTATTTGAAAACAAATTTAAGAGCTAGCCAGATCAATATCTTTACAGGAGGCGGTTGTGCTTCTGTGCTTTTATTACGAAAAAGTTTCTTGTTGCTGCTTGAACAAAGATAGTGATTACATTTTGTTCCAAACTTTAGCAGTTAAACTTTAAGCTGCCACCACATCAACATGCCACAACCTTTGTTAGCCCAGTCTGGTCTGGCAAGAGAAAACTCACACCACAACCTGAAATGATAATACATAAACATAACCTTTATTGAAATTCAAGTTCATTAAAACTATGACTAGAAACCCTGATTTAAAATGGCCCTACAGACGTCAACACAAAAAGCCAATTTAAAACACCCTTAACCCGTGGTCCACACTGCCTGCTTGTTTCTGGTGTGACAGCTGAACTGCAGAGGATCACCAGCTATGTGTGTGTGCACACAGGCAGTGCTGCCTACCATATCTTTATGCTGTGATGATTATCAATAAATATGATGACCCAATTTTTAGCGGGAGCTGTCTGGCTTTCACTGCCGGGGACCGATACTGTTTTCCGGGTGGAAGTTGCTTGGACAGAAGGGTGACGAAACTTTTCCACATTTAATTCAGCATTTTTTCCTCATATATTTCCTCATAGTATCCAAAGACACTGCCTGCTACCACTTTGCGTTGTTTGGTCCTGTAACCTTGCTTTATGGGTTGAAGTCTCTATTTTAATTTGGGCAGTATTCAGGATAAGGATATGTTCAGTTGTCCAACTGTGAACACTGTCAAAATGTCACATCCCTGTTCCACGCTGCAGGCTTGTCCTTACACACAGTCGTTGATTCGCCTCTGTTGCAGCTCTGTTACTACCTCAGCTGGTGGATCAGGTGGGAAAAGAAACTGTCTCCCCAGTCCGCCTCTGTAACTTTCATATAGACAGATGGGTGGAATTATGGTACAATATTCATGGCTTGAAACGGTGATGTGAATGGGGCTCAAGGCGGTGCAGAGGTGAGCCTTCATTGCACCGCTATTGCAGAAACTCTCTCTGAAAAGGGTTGCTGGACAACAGGCGAACCTATGGGGGCAAACATCCTTACGTTCACTTTTGGTTCTGTCTGCCCTCATAGGTTCGCTTTAGCTGCCGTCCTGATATCTGGTCAATATCGTGCAAAAAAATCACGTTATTTTTCCTACTGACAACACTCAGTAACCTCGATCAACAGGGACATGGGTCTCCTTTAATGTCTCAGCTGTTCTGAAGTCTCTACCGCGTCCATCAGTCGGCAGCAGTGGCTGCTCTCCGCCACAGGAGGCGGGGCGCCCTGTGCTGGAATTCCTTCCAGCGAAGAAGAAGCAGGGGCAATGAACACACAGCTAGCAGCGAAGAGAAGAACATGTACGACATGTAATTATTGTAGCTCGGTAATCCTGGTGTAACACACAACGATTCCACGAAAAGAGTTCAAAATAAATCCAGGCGGAGGTGAATTCAAACGACATATTGTGTTACTACCAGAAAGAACATGCTGTCGTTGTTGTGACTTGAAGACGAGGGGAGCTAGCCAGCTACACCGTTAGCTTGTTTACAGTTCGGTTCTGTTTCGGTTTTGTGTTTAATGTCACTGGGCTCCGGTACCGCGTGCAGACATGGAGAGCCTGTACAAGCGGAAAATGTTCGCATCGATGCGGAAAACCAAAGTGGACGCATCGAAGAAGCGGCAGATCGGCCTACCCGCCTCCATCCTGGACGACAGTGACGAAGGCTCCTTCTCCTCCTCTTCCTCCGGATCCCAATCCGACTTCCAGAGCTCCCCGGAGGAGGACAGCGAACAGGAGGACCGGGACCGGAGCGATTCCGGGGCGACTTCAAGCGACGACAGCCGCTCGGTGACGCGCAGAAAGCGCTCGTTCCTCGGGGGCGATGACAGTTCCTCGTCCTCCAGTGCCGAGGAAGACGATGACGAGTCAGAGGACAGGAGCCAGCCGAAGAGGATGGTTCAGCCCAGGAAGCGGAGCAGGCTGCAGCGGCAGGACGAGTCGGACTCGGACCATGCTGAGGAGAAGCAGAGAGAGGAGGCGGAGAAGGCGAAGAGGAGGCAGAGACACAACAAGCTTCTGGCTCTTTCCCGGAGGATGAAAGCCCGGGTCCCGAGCCGGAGGAGGAGCCGCCTGAAGCAGGTACACCTTTGGGGTTTGTGGTTCAACAGGCGCTGTGTTATAATCTCGACATATTACGTCCATTAAAGTCCAGTTTGTTTGTTCACTGACCAGTTCAAATTAAAGTATGTGATATGTGTTTACTCTCAGGGTGGGAGTGATGTGGAAGAATCTAAAGAAGCTGAGGATGAGGCCGCTGGTGATGGAGGCGGAGGAGAAAACGGCAGCAAGAAAGAGGCTTCAGAAAGTGATGAAGGAGGCAGAAAAGAGGAGAAGGACGAAGAAGAAAAAGTAGAACCACGCCACGGAGGAAAGCGAATAGTTTAAATGTGAAGAATAAAAAAGTTTTTTTCTCCTACAGCATTTAAAACAAAGACACTAAGAACCGTAGCTTTGACATTTTTCCATTGTCATATCTGTTGCTATAGAAACAGACATTGATGACATGCAACAAGAGGTACATATCTGTGGGACAGACATGTTGACCCATTACAACGTGCACTTTTTTTTAAGGAAGTGGAGCCTAAAGTGGGAAACAGCCTTGGTGTGATGCTGAGATCATAAAGTGGCTCATGGATGCATTGCTACTGGTTCAGTGTCATATAATCATTGTTAATGATCCACCCTGCTCATCTAATGACATCAGTCAAGTCACTTTTATTTATTTATCAAAGTCACTGCTCCTAGATGTTGATCGCAGATAGATGTCATGTCACTCATGTTCATCTGTCAGGTGCACCTTCTTCACTTTCAGTGTGTCTTTTGTTAATATTACTGCTTGAGAAAGAAGAGTGTGGAGCTTCATCACTGTCACATGACATGGGCCTGGCTGAAATATCACTACAAACAATGACACACGGATATAAATGGGTTCCTAATCCTGACCAAGTATTATTGTGGAAATAAGAACTTGATGTGAAGTAAAATAGTAAGTCAAGAATATAACAATAAGTTCCAAATAGTACAAAAAACCCCAGTCTCCTGTTGGAGGGTCCTATGCACTAAATTTAACTACAACAGCAAGCTCCGGACCCAGACATTGTTGCTTTACACTCAGTTGTAATAGTGGAACTGAGGTGTGTGTAATGAAGAAATCTGTTCAAAAAAAGAGACAGGCTTTCTATGTGTGAGCTGGCCCGAATAAACCCAAAACCCCAGTGAGACCTAATGGTACCAGGACAGAGCTCCTCAACACACACTGCTTGCCCAGGCTTTCTTCTTCGTTCCCATAAAAAAGGGGCATTTCGTATGTCATTTGACAAAAGGCAGGAATGCTGCAGAACATTACTGTCTAAATCGGGTAACCAGTAGATTTATTGCAGGACTCTGCGCGCTACAGTTGATTTCTAACATGACAACTGCACATCTTTCGCTCTTAAAGCAGATATTTAACAATCATACTCAAGAATTACTTTTAGGTCTGGCACTATCTAATAAAGGACATGTGGTAGCATCATCACATAGCTTTTTGCCAAATCAAGGTGAAATAATTTAATTGACTGAATATTATCTGAGATGAATACCAACTGCCTATAATCTTTTTGTAATCGTTTCTTATTCATTGAAATATACCAGCAGTATAAAACCGACTTCAGATAAACAGGACCAGACATGAAAACACAACTAAATGGTAATTTCACATGTGAAGGAATATTCTTATGTTATTGTAGCCTGTGTAAATGGTCAGGGAGCAAGTACACATCCTTGTTCATGAATGTAACAATGCAGCTCAACACGTTTGCAAATACATAGACTAAAACATATTCCCTCAGCTGAGAAACAGTATGACTGGTTACTTCAGATTAATGAGAAAGCTGACCAAATGTCTGCTTATTGTTTTTACCCTGTAAACTGAGAAGCGGTTACAGAGAGTAGATGGATGGTTAAAGGAGCTGATGAGTGAAAGGCACTATTAAGACGATTCAAGCCGAAACCCTGGACATAAGCTTGTCTGGACCTGGTCAGGTCTGTAGCATCAATGATCCTGGTGTTCTAGGCAGGCTAACAGAGAGGCACCTTCATGACACAGCAGCATTAATTATGATGTTAGAAACAACACAAACACTTGGTGTTGTGTTTAAGACATTTTCATTATTTTCTATCATAACTAAAATAGCAAATTAAACAAATATATTTGACCACTTAATTGACAATGAGATGCCTTTGTTAGAGGCCAAGGTTATCAACCAAACAGTCCAAAAATGATCACTTTCAATAATCCATAGCACAGAAAGACTGTGAGCATTTCACATTTGTTTTTGTTTTTCCTCCTGAAAATGAACCATTGGGACTGAGCGCCAGAAGCATTCGTTTGAGTTAAGTTCTGATAAACATAGACAATAAGTTGGGATGTTCATTCTGGATCTTTAGGAACAGTAAAAGGTAAAGAAAATATAAAGATTAAGGGTCCACTTACTACCTTTTCTGGTGCCTTCAGCTGCACCTCACACTCCTGAATGAATGGAGCTGCTCTACTTATAGTTTTGTTGTTAAGAGAGGGTCTCTGCATTATATGTGAGTGTCCACTGACTCCTGGTTGATGACATTTGAGTCTTTCCTAGTCAGGCTGCTATTTTCAATGTTGATGGATCTGTTGATTATTTTAATTAATGGATTAGTTGTTTGGTCTGGAAAATGTCAGAAAATGTTGAAGAATAATGAGTATTGTTTCCCAAAGCCCAATATAATGTCCTCAAATGACTTGTTTGGTCCTCAGCCCAAAGATATTCAGTTATCTGTCATAGAAGAGGAAGGACACCAGAAAATATTCACATTTGAGACGCTGAAATTTTGACTATTAAAAAACTACTCAACTGATCTATTAATTTTATAAACTGCTGGTGATTAAGTTGACGATGAGTAATTTAATTATGACAGCTCAATTAGTGCTAGATTTGCTTTCACAGACACATCATTGACCAGAAGCCAGTTGACTAAAAGTTTACAGCTCAGTCTTGTGATGACACCCGAGCCAGTTCCATTTGGTAAAAGACAACTTTGAGCTGCAGTTGACAACTCAAAATATTACCAAAGATTGTGTGTTTAATAGCAAAAAACATAAATAACTCTCGGAGTAAAGCCACTGAGTTGATAAATATCCAGTAAAATGTTATCACAGCTATTAAAGAAGACAGGACTATTTAAATAAGATTTGTATGTGAAGTTTGAATATGTCATCTGAGCTTCTGGACATTTCACCAAAATATAGAAGTATAATTACTGTTCACTTTTTGCCCTCGCTGTAAGCATTTCATTCAACTTGGTCTGTCATGTCTGTAGATGGTAACATTAATATAACTGGAGAAGGAATACAGTTTTTGTTGTACTGTATATAGAATTCATTTGGGAATCCAACCCAAACACTTTCTTTGTACTCTTTTTTTTGGGGGGGCCTTTTATCGGCTTTATTGTTAGTACAGGTATGACAGGAAACGGGATGAGAGAGAGGGGGAGAGACACGCAGCAAAGGACACCCTGGCCGGGACTTGAACCCGGGGCCACCGCAGCGAGGACAAAGCCTCTGCACATGGGACGCCCCCTCTGCCAACTGAGCCAAACGGCGCCCCTTCTTTGTACTTTTTAATTATTTTTTTTTCTCTTCAAACTGTCACAGTGCTGCATTCATGTCTTAATGAATAAATTGGACACATTATGTCCCGAATCAAAAGTTTGCACTTTTTTTCTTCTTTGTTGTCATTTGTTACTGTATAATGCCTCTTAAATCAACCTGCCCTGTTACATACAACTCTATTAATAAAGGTTTTATTCACCTACAACTTTTGTGTTGGTTGTCCCAGCTTAACCTTGGTAATGTTACTAGTGTTAACTACATTTACCATGAAGATAAAAGGTACATTTTTGTGTGATTTTTAAACATTTTGCTTGAAAAAAATAAAAATAAAATGTTTAGAGTCCTTGAGTCCTGCCACATATTAGACAATAGAGTATTGAAGATGAGTTCAGGAGTCTCCCGGTCTGGGGAACAAAGCTGCTCTGTAATCTGGTGGTACAGCAGCAGATACTTCTGAGGAAAGTAGGGTGAACAGACTGTGGCTGGGATGATGTCTATTGGTATCTTTCGGCCGTTTATATATATCTTATATACTTTAAGGATGTCACTGATGCTCTGTAGATGGTACCAGTGATGTTCTGGTGGTTTTAAACACCTGCCCTCTTCCTGTCTTGGGCTGTGATGAGAAGTCGACTAAAACCTTGCTCCAATATTAAGCCTTTATGGATAGAGAGCCTTTTCAGTCCTTTTTGAACCTTGGTGGCGATGTGTGACCAAAGTAAATTCATAGTGATGGTAATTCCATCCATAGGCGGCCTTACCTACGTTTCAACCGTTTCAATTTAAACGGGCCCCGGCAGCCGAGGGTATAGCTGCGCCGATCCCGTTGGTGCTCCGGTGCTCGAGCACCCACTGACAACGTAACTGAGAAGCTCGTGCGCAAGGTATCGGCTGCTGTCACCGCTGTGCCGGTACAGGAAAATACTGGCCTGCAGATGTTGAGCTACATCTACACCAACAACCTGCTGGACCTGTACCCAAACCTCAGCCAGTCCTTCCAGAAAAACACAGAGTTTTTTTGTGATTGTTGCGGGCAAAAATCCTTGATTATGCGGCACGTTTTCTTAAAAAATGCGATGGAATATGCAGGATATTTATGCAATTTTATGCGATGAAATTGCGGGAACTTGCAAAAATGCGGGAACTTGCAAAAATTGCTGTTTAATAATAAAAAGAGAAAAAAAAGTGATTCCCCCAACACCCTGTTCTCACTAGGCTACTACTATATTGTAAAGAGTCATTTCTTATTACTTCCTATGATAAGCAGCATACTACATCACAGAAAGCGCTGGGAATATTTAAGTTCTTTTATTTCAGACCTTAATAAATACATATGGCTCAAACTTACAAAACATTGATGAGTCAAACAAGTTCTGTAGCTTAACAAAAGGAATATGAACTTCTGTAAAAATGAATAATGAAAATCAAAAAAAAAAAAAAATGTGTCTCCTGTTTTACAGAGGTAGCTAAAACAGACATCTTCTGTTAAAATACACCAAGTGCAATCTCTTACTGTACCATACATTTACATACTACTAATATACTTACAACTGTAAGGTTTTTGAAACTAGTATGATTTTTTTGTTGGCAAATGAGAATGATTTGCGGGCTTTATCATCATAGACATAAAGAGTAGACGCCGCATGGGCTGCTGGGGCGCAAGAAATGCGGCCGCCATCTTGGACCGGTCATTCTACTCACAGTTGAGCAGCAGAAGCAACGAGATGCTAGAGCACTGTGCTGCATATTCCTGTTCTAATCGGCGGACGATCGAAAACAGGGCTCGAGGGATTACTTTCACAAGTAGGATTGAACATTACTGTCGGTTGTATTTCGTGAATCGAATATTACTGTACTGTATTTATGTCCACCAGGGGCGCTGCGAGGGATTTTGGGCCCCATGAAAAGAAACAGTACTGGGCCCCTGCATAGCCGGCCATAAGGCCATAAATTTGTTATGCTGTTTACATAAAACTGTGCATTTTAATGATATTTTTGACTATAATTTGTGTGAAAAGAACAACATGACAGTTCCTTAGTAGGGGAAGCACTGAACACTCAGAATACAATGGAATTTAGATTCATGTCTGCAAGTCTGCAACTTTAATGGTTAAAATATATATTATACATATATATATACATATACATGTATATATATGTGTATATGTATAAATAAAATAAAATCAGAGAATGTATATGTATATATATACATATACATCATATATATATATATATATGTATATATATATATATATATATATATATATATATATATATATATATATCAGCATTTTATGCAGCGAAATTGCGGCGTATTTGAAAAAAATGCGCCCCAGCATAAATATGCGGACTTTGGCTGATTATGCATTGAATTATGCGATCGCATAATCGCGTTTTTCTGGGACTGCTCAGCATCGCCCTCCGACTGATGTTGACAGTCCCCGTGACTGCAGCAAGCGGAGAGAGGAGTTTCTCTCGCTTGAAATTAATTGAAACACACCTGAGGTCAACAATGCTGCAGGAGCCGCTGTCAGCCCTCAAGATCACTCGACAGAGATGACATAATTAGAGCATTCTCAGCACTGAAAAACAGTAAGGGCGGATTTCTGTAAAGGACGAGTCTGTCTGTAGCCTGTCTGTTCTTTTCCTGCACGCTGTCCGTGGTGCTAAAATAATGCGGAGCACGTTGCGCTTACTAGGCTACTTTTGTTGTCAATTTTCAAGTTCATGATTGTTATAATTGTGGATTGTAATAAGATACCTGTTCGTGTCTTAAAATGCACATAAATATGAAAAATGCATTTGCATTTATTGAAAACCAACTTCAGTCCTCGTTCCCCCCCCCTGCTCATTCCTGGTTTCTTGCCCTATAGAGATTTTAACACTTGGTCACAATGTATCGTTTTAAGACCATGCACGTCCCTGGAAGGCATGATGAGTTTAGGCAACTGCATCCTTTCAGGTTTCAATGCATCAGAGACGCATGGGCGCAAACATATCGGTAATTAAATGTTTTATGGGATAGGGCCTCATATGTAGTATGTATAGTATCTTTTCTTGATAGATTTCTCGGATCTATCTGTCTGTCAGAAAACAATTCGCTGCCATGATTTGGTTGTTTATCGATTTTTTACTGACCAATGATCCAGTTAAATGGTGACTAGAAGAGGAGATGAAAGCCACCTTTGACTGTATCATGTGAAACCCTGAGACGATTCTTTCCCCTGGTGGACGCTGTACAAAGGGGCCAATGACATTCCAAAACATAGGTCACGTGACCCGAGCTTAGCCGCCATCATTGTTTGTGGCAGTGAAGCCTGCGTGGAGAGTGAGGAAAAGCACCAGCGGAGCTTCGTACTGTATCAGCCCCAGTTTCAGCCAGTGTTCCCGGGGAGCAGCCATGGTTCAGACGTGCTCAGCTTACGGCTGTAAGAACCGGTACCACAAAGACAAAGACATTTCCTTCCACAAGTAAGTCCGATGAAACTCTCTCTCTCTCTCTGTGTGTGTGTGTGTGTGTGTGTGTGAGTGTGAGAGAGAGAGTTAGCGTTAGCTTTCCAGACACGATGGATAAGTACTAACTTACAGTACCAGCTTGCGTTTATGAATCTGCACATTAAAGCTTCATTGTTCATCTTTAACAGAGCATGGATGGAAGAATTTGACATACGACTTTTGTTGCGATATTATATTTTGCTGGTGATATCGCAGAAACCTCACCAAGCACCATTTTACTCTGACAAGTTAACCTAACGTTACCGTAACTTAATTACTCTACTTTAGATTTTCATATGCCAAATTTACCATGTCACAATCCATGCTCGTAAAATCACTTAGTGGTACATTCTTCAACGTGTATGTCTCAACCAGGAATAGGAGAATAACAACTCGATTGATTCTGATTAGTTAGATGCTAGTTTGAAGTGTTCTTTGCTGGAACAGGGTGAACATGCAGAGACCCTGCAGGTGTGCCCATGAAGGACGAGTTGAACCACACTCATGTGTATGCTATCATAATATTAATCATTTTCAATTCAAGTGAATTTATTCAGTTTAATCTGGCAGTCTGCAGCCTGCTGATTTGTTTAGGTGACTGTCTCTATTTCCTGCCAATCCCAGCAAGTTAAACAAGGCCCTGAAATCCAGGTTACAGTTGATAGGTGAATCTGCTGTTAATGTCAAGTTTCATTGAACAGCTCTGTGTGCAGGACCAGATGTCATCTTGAGTATTTTCCAAGAAAGGGGTTCTGACAAGGACTAGGCTGTAGCTAACAATGTTGACATAAAGTTTACTTTCTAAATAACATGGATTAATTATTGATCATTAGACAAGGAACTGATTATGATGAAATAAATCCAGCCAAGGAACAAATCCGGAGGTGATCAGATCAGGGTTAATTTAGCTGTTTGTTATTTTGTTGTTTAACTATTGTTCTTCCCAGGTTTCCATTGGCACGTCCAGATATTTGTTGTAAATGGGTGGCGGCGATGAGGAGGAACAACTTTAAACCCACTAAGTACAGCAACATTTGCTCGCAGCACTTCACCAAAGACTGCTTTAAGAGTGAGTGCAACAACCGAGTGCTGAAGGAGAACGCTGTGCCGTCACTCTTCACCTTCAACCTCACCATCAAGGTGAAGCAGCACAGAACATGTTCATCCATACACAGTCCACACGCATTTGATCCAGACCAAGGAAAATACTAAACTTCTAAATTGTAATTCATGAGCCAGTGGCACCAGCTCTTCATAAGACCAAATTTAAAGTGAAACTCGCGCCAAAATGCAACTTGGGCTTTTTTTTGCGAATGTATATGAGTCAAACCTTCGTGTAAAAGCATAATTACGAAGAAAGAGGCACTTTTAAGATTTACCGTATTTTCGTTTTCGGGTCAAACTCATTTTCAATGGGAGTGCATGGGGCAAATTAGCAATAGCATAAAAATTGCTATTTTTAAAACGGTAAGAAGGCTTGACACAACATGAAACTTTGCTTGTAGTATCACCAGGGTCTCTACACATGAACACGAGCATTGAGAACATAGTTTGTGTACACAGAGTTTACTAAAAAAGGAAGTTTTTGCTTTAAAGCTCCCAAAATGTTTTGTGGACTATGAAATTTCCACATGGGGATGAGTGGATGATGAGGGAATTTTAACTTGATTTTAACTTGGATGAACTTTAAATAACAAATGAAAAATGCTTTGGACTTTGTCGTCACCTGCTATTGAACCTGACTGCAACTGGTTCTGATTCTAAAATGTACAGTGCAATACAGGACATTATAAACTAAGGCTAAGTTAATGCTAAAACATGTTATTGTTCATTAAATAGTAGATGTGATCAGCATGTAAAATGACAATGTTATACATCATACTGACTGATTTGCTACATATATTTTGTTTGTTTGCCAAGATCATAGGATAGTAACCTAGAGTAAAGTGCTGCTTGCTATAGTAGTTTCTATTGTGTCCTCCTTTTTTCCTCTTGTACATTATGCAATGTGGTTGGCCGTAATTTATTTATCTTGCTATCATACTTGATTGAATGTCCTTTGGCGGCTGCTGGACGATTGCTTTAAATATATATAAATTAATAATGTGGAAATTAAAAAGAACGAAGAAAAAATCTGAACAATTATACATTTGTCTAAATTAAAATTAATAAATAGAAATCTCCACTTGAATTCATGCTCTCACATAATGAAATCTTATGTCTAGAAGAAGTGTAGTTAACGTTGTGTAGTTAACGTTGCGTGTTTTTCCTTATTGTTGACTCTCATCTTATTTATGCTTTGTGATGCAATTTTTCTGGAAAAAAAATTCACTGCAAATATCAAATCTGATGGCATACAATCATCTTCCCATAACATTGTCTGAAATCACATGAAGACCATTTACATTCCCCCCCCCCCTCATCACAAAGTGACACACTTAGAAACTTTACTGTGAAATGGTTTGAGTTACAGATCAAAAACCAAGCTTGAGGACAGCTTAGTTTTTACGAGAATTATACTATACCATCCTCTGGCCTTTATTTCAAATTAAGAGCATACTGTTATCAAAGACTTACTGAGATGAACAAACTAATCCTTTGTGGATGAGTTTTAATCAGAAAATTAAAATTACGTCTCATTAACTTGATGTTATCTTGGGTCACCTCAGAAAGCAGCATCAGAACTCTTGTGTGTTTTGACAGTCAGAGTCCCTGGAGGATCCCTTCCCCTCAGAGATCCATTTCCCTCTCACTCTGCCTCTGACCTCTGACCTGGCAGTGGAGGAGGAGGAGCCAGGGAGGAGCCTTCCCAACACCTGGGGCAACATGGTGGCGGTCTCCTGCGACCACAACTACACAGCAGAGGACTCGGCCCGGCAGAAGAAGCGCATCGAGCAGCTGGAGGAGCAGGTGGGGAGTCTGAGGAAGAAGCTGAAGACAATGCAGCAGAAGTGTCGGCGGCAGGAGAGACAGCTGAAGAGGCTGAAGGCGACATGTGAGACATCGAGGACCGCTCGCAAGCTGCCGGCAGCATTTAGAGAGGGTTACGTGATTTTACCAAAACACATATGCCACACACTCAAAGGCATCAAGTAACAAGGAGGAGAGGGTGGTCAAAGTGAGCAACAGGTTCCTCCTCGTGTGTCAGCAGCCAGGTGGACTATAGCAGAGCTGCTGAGAAGGCGGTAAACCCCAAAGCTGAAAGCTTAAGGACCCACTTGTTCAGGAAAGTAAAAGCAGGACATGGAAAACTCAGTCTGACTTTTTGGATCCACCAACTCCTCACATAAAAAGGATTTTTTTCTGTTTGACCTGTAGTGGAATGACTTTGTGTCCACTCTCACTTTAAAAAACTAGGTCAACACTCTGGGTGTGGTTCTAATAGGAGGTCGGTCACCAATGGAGAAGCCACACAGAAGTACTGGGCCAGTTGATAAACTGTTACTTTTCCAGAAATAATTTAATCATTGTACTCCCCCTGTAATGACAAACTTAAGTTTTTATATTGATGTTTCTGTAAGGATTAAACAAAGATGTCCCAATCTGTTAATCAGTGAGCTCCAGACATGATAGTTTGTGTTGTGAGCTCTTGATGGAGCGAGGCTAGCTGTTTCCCTTGCTTCAGGCCTTTATGCTTAGCTGGGCCAGTGACATCCAGAGTCCAGCACTGTTTTGGAAAAGAACGGACATGACAGTGGGTCTCTTATTTCATTATAGGAAAGAAAGCAAAGGCTTTTCAAAGGCTCTGGTGTACGGTTTGGGTAAATAAGTGGCTCTATTAAGAAAAATATAAGTTTTACTTCTGTCCTGTTTATTTTTGTCGTAGAAGACATTTTTCAAAAAGGAAGAGGCTCAAAAGTATAAAAAGTTGTCTTTTGTTGCAAATGATACATTTGTATTTTGTTACTTATTTCATTTTTATTATTTCATGATACATGGTATGTTGTGTGTGTATGTACGTGTGTGTTCCTACTTGTGGAATCATTAAACAGCTGCTATTTACAATAAACTTGAATAATGCTGAATGCCATAACAGCTACTTTGTGTGGCATAGATCGTCACTTTCGTGGGCCTGGGTGGCAGAAATCGTGACCCACTATGAATTACCATTGGGAGCAGCAGCAGATCAAGTTAAAGAGAAAATCAATTTTCATTTTTGAAAATAGTACTAAACCAAAAACTTGCATTAATTGATTTTACCGATTTATCTCCCAGCCCTAGCTCATGGTAACCAGTGTGTGGCAACCGGGTGCTGCTGCTTCGGCGCTGCACTCTTTAGCATCAGCCGGGCTGCTAACTTTACTTGCTTTGTTATAGCAATCAAACACGCCGCACTCCTTTAGCTTCATACTATGCGCGCGCTCCAAGTGTTTGGTGATGTTGCTTACCCCGAATTTCCACGGATACTGTCGCTGCGTTACGGCTCCGATCCGGTTTTGCTCCTCCGTCCACAGTCCGCCGTACGCTGTACGCCGTCTGGTAAACCCCACCATTTGCGTTTTGAGACCGCAGTACGGTAGACAGCTGGTGTCGCGAGGCCGAGGAGTTTCTGCGATAATCACATAATCACACGCGACTGCAGTTATAGGTATGTGTCATAAAAACAACAACAGGAAGTGGTCCCGACCGAAGGATTAGTGGAAGAGCTTGTGTTTGTCTCTTATTTGAGATTTGTGTACTGGTGTCAACACGGACTGTTTTATTTTTGAAAAGTAACCAGATGTTATATTATTATTATTTCGGTACTTGACTTCCTGTCTGCTCGGTGCTAAATTCAGCTGAATTGCTGCGTCGTGCTATGGCATCTGCCAGATATAAAAGTCCAGGTTATCTGTTGCAGAGTATTTGTAATTGCATAGCTTCTGTTCTGTTGAAGCTTTATTATTACCTTATGGTAATAAAAAGAAGGTTGAATCTTTTGACATCTTGTAAAGTCTTTATTTTTTTACACAAAATTATATGTTGTAGTATCGATAAGTATCAGTACCGATAAGGAGTATCCGTATCAGTATCGGTATCAATAAAATCCTAACCATATACATCTCTACCCACAATGCACTACACTGTTTACCTTGTAATCATGCAAACCATAGATAAAGTGATTGCCACTGTCATACCCTTCTAGAGTTGTATTAAAGCTGTGCAGTTTTTTTGTGGTGTGCAATGAGACTTTAACTCATACTACTACTACTACTCATACTACAACTACTACTTCCTGGGTCATATTTCCTTCTCACCTTCTCACCAGTACTGAAGACAACATGCTTCCACAATTTCTAGCTGTGTATTGACAGTGACAATTTGGCAGGTTATCGGAAGGCCACCAGTTGGAATCCTGGCTCCCCCTAGTTGCATGTCGAAGTGTCCTTGAGCAAGATACTGAACTCCAAGTTGGCGCCTTGCATGGCAGCCTCCGTCATCAGTGTATGAGTGTGTGTGTGAATGGGTGAATGTGGCATGTATTGTACAGCGCTTTGAGCTGTCGTTAGACTGGAAAAGCGCTATAAAAATGCAGACCATTTAGATTCTCGTCCCTTTTGGATATAGTTAGGTAGTTATCAAACAGGGAACTACCAAGTGAAAATAGTTGTGATAGTTATACATTAATTGACATGGAAAATGCATTTCAATGTAGCCGGTTGAAATGGAGCTACTTCAACTACTGTGTACACAATCAGCCACAATACTCAGGCCATGCCCACATGTACCCAAAAGGAACTTTTTTTCCTGTTGGCATGGTTTCAAGAATATTTGCATCCAAACGGACCCATTGTAAACGATGCAACATGCTATAGTTCATATACCAGGCCTAAAGGTGGTGCTTGAAATTTACCATAATCTGTATTCCATGACATGCAGCATCCAAACCAAACACTGTTTCAGACTTAGCACAGCCCCTCATGGTAACATCACTCCCCAGCAGTTGTCCGATGAACGTGCAAAGAGCTTCACTGTATTTACCCTGGGCTACAAATTTCCCAATTCCAAGTCCAAACTAGATCCCATGGGACATGCAGGAACAACTATTATCCATGGAGGCCCTACCTCACAATGTACAGAACTCAGAGGATCTGTTGCCAACTCCTTGGTGCCAGAGACCACAGGAAACCCCCAGAGCTCCTGTGGCCATGCCTTGATGAGTGAGTGCCAAGTCCAATACAGGGTGAATCCTCCATGAATCAGACCTATTTTGGCACGTCCCAGTTACTTGTTCTGAGTCTTTGTGAGCAGAGACACTGAACACAATTGCCATACAGATGGTGAACTTTAAGATGATAAAGGCTATGACTATAACGAATACAAATTAATGGAAATGCAAGAGAAGACAAAAATGAATCAAGATTTTCTTTGTCTATGTCTGACTTATTTTATTTGGCCAGCAGGTGGTGGTACAGAGCTGTATGTAAGAAAGCAGTGCATTTGTCCAAGTCTTCTGTTTTATGTCTTGATTACTTATGACACAGGGCACATGAATGGAAAATGTTCCTCTAAATTGTTTATTAACTCCACCAAGGGGATACATAAAAACCACTGAAGGGATTTTCATAAAACTTGGATGGAGGATGCATCTCTTTCCATGATACATCCCATTAACTTTTGGTGCAGATCATGATAAAGATACCAATCCAGGATTCCTTTTTTATCGATATTTAACATTGCAAAATAGGGGGCTATTTTTTTATTTATTTATGTTTGTTAATGCCATTTATGGTAGATTTTTAGGAAATTAATGCTTAAAAAAGAATTGCCTGGAAAGGCGAATTTAGGTGGCTGATACAATTTGATAAAGATCCTAGTAAAATTGTATTATTCTTCCACAACACAATGAGAATATGATTTCATCTCCATTGTTTTGTTTCCCAAATGGCTAGCTGCTACAGCTCTGCTGACTTTAAATTTTAGTTAAAGGGGCAATATATATATTCAGATATTAATGAGGTAATCAAAAGTAAAAAAAATATATATATATATATTTTTTTTCTATAACTGGATGAACAAGTTGTTCTCAGAGGAAATAAGGTCCCCAGAACACTGTCAGCCGCTAGAAACATGGCAGGGTCAGGAAAGTAAAACAGTATGAAATTGTGTTGTCCTTTTAGACATAAAACATCAGTCAGTCAAGATCTTTGTCTTCTGATGAAATTGGCCTCCCCAAAACTATATAGTGCACCTTTAAACAGTTATTGGTGGTTAAAAGTGTAGAGTGGGACAGGGCTATTGAGTTTGATGTTGGATTAGGCTTGATTAAATTAAAAGGGACTGTTGAGCCTTAGCAGATGTAGGCATGCTACTGAGTGCCATTCCAGTTAGGAAATGCAAACATGGGGTGCTCTTAAACCTACACAGATACACACATAGCCCTGAGTACCACACTTTGAATTGCACACAACTGCATGAAGGTTTCTAAACAAATTAAGCTTGTGGTTGCTGTTGTATGTGTGGTTTTGGTTTAATTTTGTGTTGTTGAGTGCAATGACAATATTATAACTGTATTTTTTCCTGGTCCCAAACTGTTTTGGCTATTTTTAGAGGCCTAAAGTGTTGAATGTATCTAGAGTTTGACAAGAAAACACAAAACTATACAAAAGATGGAAAAAAAAATTTTGAATTTGAGGTTCCAAACTACTGATGTGGTGTAAACATCTGTTTACTCAAAAAGTAGTTGATAGCAAATACACCCTTTAGAACACAATAACCCCATTACCTTTCCACAAACACTACCATTTCTGAACTCCTCTACTGCTAAGACTGTACGAATAACTGAATCATTAGTATGTTACTCTAGCACAGGGGTCACCAACCTTTTTGAAACTGAGAGCTACTTGATACTGAGTCATAGGAAGGGCTACCAGTTTGATACACTCTTCTGAAATAACACATTTGCTCAGTTTGCCTTTAGTTATATATGATTATTAATGATTGATGATACTCATCTATGTGAAGACACTGATCACGTTAATGATTTCTCACAATAATTATCAACAATGACTTAACAAGGTGGGAAACAGATAATATCAATATTCAATTTTCATTTTTAGAACAGGCCTGAGGGCGACTCATGTGGTCCTTGGGGGCTACCTGGTGATGCATCGTGCTGGTGACCCCTGCTCTAGCAGATCTCCAGTCCTTAACGTTCATCAGCTGTTTCAGTTCAGATGGCAGACTTCACCTCTGGAGTCACCTCAACCCTCCTCAGGTGAACTGCAAACTGTGCAGGGCTGAATCTGATCCATTTGGACGTGTTTGGGCTAAACCTCCACCCCTTCCAGCATAGTATCAAGGTCATTCTGTCTAAAGTGAAACGCTCCTCAGGCTGCAGTCTAACTACGCTGATTAAACAACACCTGGATGACCCTCTTCCCAGCATGCTCTGATGCTGTTGCCACTAATTACCAAGAGCAAAGGATAATTTACATATGACAAGATATTTTTCTAATTTTCTTTTGAAAAAATTAATTACTACATTTTTACATGCAGGTAACCTGCTGATTCACATGCAGATGGACTTGTTTTCCTTGTTTATAAAAATTACAAACATAAGTAAATGCTCCTGTTATGATATAACAGCAACTCTTAATGTGACTCAGTAGTGTATATGGCCCCCACGTGCCTGTATGCACTCCCAACAATGTTTGGGCATGCTCCTGATGAGTCTGCGGATGGTGTCCTGGGAGATCTCCTCCCTGACCGGATCAGGGCATCAGTGACCTCCTGGACAGTCTGTGGTGGTGCTTGGAATTGTCAGATGCATCGATACATAACGTCCTATAAGTGCTCAATTGAATTCAGGTCAGGGAGACGAGAGGGCCAGTCAATGACATCAATGTCTTCGTCATCCAGGAACTGCCTACACATTCCTGCCACATGAGGTCGGGCAATGTCCTGCATCAGGAGTAACCCAGGGTCCACTGCAGCAGCGTAAGTTTTGACAATTGCTGAGGATTTCATCCCGGTACACAACATCAGTTGTGCTGTGCAGAGTACACAGTTAAAAACAGTGGGTTTTCAAAAAAAAAAAAAAAAAAGGGAGTTCTTGGTCAAGACTCTGAAATTGGCCCTAACGACTCTTATACTCACACAGAGTTTAAAAGCCTGCTAACTCCTCTCCAGTTGCTTAGAAGTGAAGAATCCTCTTGGATGAGAAGTGAAACATCTTTAACAAACTGAAACAAGTCCCCCCTAGCATTATCTGTTGTTATCTGTTTATTTTTTTTTTGTATTTGAATCTGCAATTAATGTCAACATTCTCTTTGCAAATAAAATTTGAATAAAAAAAAAAACAGACAAAAAACATCAGGGGATTTGCTTACCAGTGGGGTGTGTTTGAGAACCTGATGCACTTGGGAATATGGGACAATTGACCTCACTACAGAGTTTCGGAGGTAAATATCTCAGTCTTGCAACAGATTCAGACCATAAATTTGAGAAGTATGTTAAAATGGTAGAGAAGGTTGCAATGGCAAATGTATATACATTTTAGACTTATCAGAGACTGCCACTTCACACATTTCATCCACTCTATGATATTTTTACATTTAAGTAATTGTGTAACCAGTTGTTAACAAGCAGCATCTATAACAACCACGTATCTTGATATAATGATACAATCATTGTAATTCTGGACCTGTCAGACTATTACACATGGAGCATCCAGTGGGAATTGTAAGGTCCTTTTATGTAAAACATCTCTTTCTGTTTAGAGGATCAATATGTGGAATTCATTTTAAACACAAACTGAACCAGAACCATTTCAGTCATGTAGTCATGAATGATCAGGTGCTGCTGATATTGTTGTGACTGTATTTTGTCTTTCATTTATTTGTTGTTGAGTTTTATTTATCAAGAGATGCCGATCTAGAGATGGGCATTTCAAATTAGTTTAGCTGATAAATACTAAGCTGGCGGTGTGTGCCCTAAGTTTATGCTACGCACTTCTCCCTTTTCAAATCCACATTAAATGAAGCATGATATTTCATTCCAAAACAAATATCCAAACATATGAATATTTCACACTCCATTTTGTCTCTTGCTAAATATAATCTAAGAAAACATCTTAGATAATATTTCAATTCAAGATAAACTGAAGATGGCATGTGTATATATCTGTATAAATTACTGAAACCTCACACATAATGTTTATTGTGAAATGTTTTTAGAAAATAAGTTTCCCAGAGGTTAAAGGTGAACACGTTGTGCACATCAGAGTCTCATCTAGAATCAGGTGGTTTTCTTCTCTTTAACTGTGCTGATGTTAATGTGCTGCTGATGAATCTATTCATTGTCTGACCCAGATAAAAACTACACAGCTTCACTTTTTATTCTCTTCAGTCTGGTCTCAAAGCATTCAGCCTGGGGCACTGAGACAAGGACTTAGATAAATAGAGGTTAGCATACAAACATGACGATGATGATGATGATGATGTATATAAATATAAATACTGCCATACATCTAAACTCTGCCTTGCAGCCTCTATCAGATCTATAATACTGTCTGATCTCTCTGCCAGTGATCTGCTGTCTCCTCAAAAACACAAAAAGCGCCTCAGGGGAGGAAATAGAGTGGGGGAGGAAAACAAGGGGGGAAAGGGTAGAAACTGGCTTTAACTGTGAGCAGAGAGCTGTCGGTTCAAATCCCTGAGAGAGGAAAGGGATCAGAGGAGTGAGAGGGTGAATGAAACAGTGATGATGCTGATGATTTTTCAAAGAATAAAATGCTAATAATGTTATTAGATCAAACTCTTTAAGGCTTTGAATTCCAGGAGTACAGTATTTAACATTCCTGCAAATGTGTGATTTGAACTTGCACTAATTCATGCTCTAGATTCTAGAGCATGAATTATGTTACTTGGAAACACAAATTAGTGAACGCATAATTTTATTCTTGCACACAAATTCTGTAATTCTAGAGTACATTTATTTAACCCACACTTTTGAATGATTTAATCCATACCCTATCAAATTACATCTAACTACTCATTTGTGCTCTAGAATTTCAGAATTCATGCTCCATAATTATGTAACTTGTACTCTACAATTGTTTAATTCATCCTCTAGAATTTCATAATTTCTGCTCTAGAATTTCACAAGTTGTGCTGAACATAATTTCAGCTCTAAGGTAATTTAATTAATGCTTTACAACCGCATCATTTTTGCTCTAACATCAGATCATTTGTGCTGAAGAACTATTTATATGAGCTTACTAGTCATTTGAGCTTTAAATTAGTTGAAGCACTAATTTGTTCTTTCAAATTTCATGATCTGTGCACACTTCTTATAGTTTATTCTCTAAAATGACTTTATACGTGCACAAAAGGGTTTACTTGATGAAATGTATTTACTTCATCTTTGCATACTAATTAATATACTGCAGTACTTATTTTGTAATTTGTGCAGTTGAATGACTTAATTAATGAACATTAATTAGTACTCTATGCTGTAGAATCAGAATTTCTTGATTCATGCGAAAGAATTACTGAATTTGTGTGCACTGATGAGTTATTTATGCAATTGACTTAAGCCAATAATGACTTAAAACTTAATTTGTACTCTTCAGTTTCCCGATTCATGAAATAATTAGCAAACGTTGCACAGTAATTTGCTTAGAAGAATCGCTCTAGCGCTAAACTATAATTTGGGTGAACTACTTAGTAAATTGTGTTCTCAATTATTCATTTTGTACCAGCAATTAATTTCACACATTTCATTGTTGGTTAATTAACATTGAATCAACTGTAAATGTATCATATATAAATGATGATATTGAAAAAGTGTTACTTCACATGAAATAAATGGGACTGGAAGCCTGGTGACAAAGTGACTATAAGCAGACCTACCAACACTGGTTTTTGCTTTCATAACTTCATTATGAGTTGTTAATTGCTAGATTTAGGTATTAAAGTACATTGAGTGTAAAAGTTTTGTCCTTAAAAAATGTCCAGGTATTTCTAGTTCCTGATGGACAACACTTTTTATTTTATCCTGAGGACAAACTGAGTTCCAGAGGAATGCTGATCTTATGGTGTGTCAGAGTTAATTTATAAGATTTAGGAAACAGAAACCTGTTATTATGTCAGTGTTTCTGTCTGTTGATGTCACTGCGACGCATGCATGGGTGGAGACCATGTAACATCACTCCTCTTGGGTTGAACGGTGTTGCTGTGACATAGTGCAACCACAGACATGTCTGTGTGTGTGTGTGTGTGTGTGTGTGTGTGTGTGTGCGTGTGTTTCTTCATTAACATACCAATGTTGTGTACTGTTGGTTTGAGTCATGTCTGAAAGTCCTGTGACATAATGAGAGGGCTTGTCTGGCAGGGAGCAAAGTTGAGCTTACTGACATCACACTACATCACAACACTTGGAACAACATTAATTTAGTTAACCTTAAAGGAGTCATCACCCGGAAATCGCAATTTCTCTCGTTAAATCATGCATATTGCTGTTGGACCTCTGTTGAAACTTGCCTGAAAAGCTGGAGTCTGAAAGTGGCTTATTTTTTTCGCTTTGGCTCTTTTTCCGAACAGGAATAGCGCACAGTAGTGCGCGTTGCTAAAGCACGAGATTTTGACTCTGCTCCTGTGGTGACGTTACCACAGGAGGCTACTTGCATAAGCATCGGCTCACAGCCGTCCTCAGCCAGAGTGAGCACGCCGAATCTGCTTATTTCTCTGTCATTTTCACGCCATACATCGTCACCGCCAGCATTAAAACTCAGGTCTTACATGTAAAACACGAGTGTGAAAAGTAAGACAGAAAAAAAAGAATTTACCATTCAGAGACGTCCTGCTGTAAACGTGTCTCTTCCACCGTCTCTGCCTCTTCACTCTCCCGTTCGGTTTCCGACTCCGGCTCGTACATAAATGCCTGAATTCTGTAATGTTCGTCATTTAGTGTGTGCGCCATGACAGGGGGCTGTTTATGTTTTGGAGTCTGTGTGTGCATGCAGGCTCGCCCCCCATTCCGGCTCTGTCCTTCCTGCGGCCAATCAACGCGCGCCTCATTACATATTAATGCAATGCACATCCGGACCGGTCAAAACCTCGCGCATAATCCCGCGTGAGAAAGTCGCGGTATGAAAAAGTGTCAGAACAAGCTCTATGTTTGATTTAAAAAAAAAAAATGTTCTAATAAGTTTTAAGAATTGATCCAAAGTGATCCAAGAGGGACTGGATATGTAAAAAACCAGGTGATGACTCCTTTAACCCTAACCCTTACAGAAAAAATATCATTTGGTGTTGAGCATAGCTGCTGAACACCTTTAAAGGTCCTATTTGTAAATAAAGTTGACTGTTGGGTCTCATTCACAACTCGTCAAATACTAACACACAGGGATGCTGGCCAACCCGTCCTAGAATCCTACAGCGCTATTAACTGATGAGTTTGGAATGAAACTCAATAATCAACTCTCTTAATAATTAGGACACTTAACATGACTAAACACTGACCAATACAACTAAATTACAATGACAAGTGCCTCATGCAGATCACTATAGATATCCGACTAACAACCAATATTCCTCACATTGCGGTAGATGGAGTTACCAGCTAATTATTAACTGCTGCAACGCCATGCTGCCTTTCTGAAGCATGGTTATTTCTCTAAACCAATTCAGCCACTTCAGAGTGTGCTGAACACAAGCTAACATTAGGTCACTTGAAAGACACTTTTGCTAACCAGTAGCCATGAAGACAAAGCTAAACACTGGGAGTTCACATACAAGCTAACAAGCTAGATTTAGCAACAAGCTGTGTAGCTCAACTGCAACATAGTATGGCCATATGCGCTATTGCGAGTATTACTGTAGCTACCGCCACCATAGCCTTGGGCTTCAAGCAGAGGTCCTTACTTGTCCAACAGAAAAGCTGCTAACTCTGTTTCGCTCTTGAGTCTTTACAAATCCCGCAGCTCCCACACCTCGCTCTGATATTTATCCTTGTTTTCTCTCTCTCCAGTTCTTTCTTTTTATACTGATTTTCTTTGTCAGTCTTCTTATTTCTTCTCTTTGACGTTGGCAATGGTGGGACTTTTTTCGACTCTGTTGTTGTTGTTGTTGTCTGTTCACCGCCATTGTTTACAGTTTGGTCTTGAGCATGAAAGTATCTGACCAGTTAAGAGCAGACACTGCGCCTGTGCGGGGGAGGGGCACTGCCCAGTATGCACTGTTTGAGGGAGGGGGGGCTGCCAGCAGCATATGCACAAGAATGATTGACACTTCTCAGACACTCCCCTTGGCTCTGATTGGTTGTATTGAGCCAGGAGTGGTGGATTCTTGCAAATCAAATTACAGCCACTGGGTGGACCCACAGACAGTGGATTTTTACACAGCTGACCTGTATTTTATTCTACTGTCAGATCATAATGACAATTTAGCAAATATAACAAAAAAAGAGTTACAGACTACAGGTTTAAACCAGACCTTTTTTCCTTTAAAGGTCTTGCATCTTAGCTCTCTATTCTCTGTATTAAATAACATTGAGAAATTGAGAATGTATTAGTTGAACTATGGGGGTAATTAGACTGAGAAGAAGGGCCACTTAAATAAGCCACATTTGTAGCTTTTAAAAGTTTAAATACCGATCAAGAATTATTATTCGGCTGGTCTCCAGGTGCGATACCTGTCTAAATTCCAGATTTCATGCCTAAAATGGGCTGTATACCTGAATCTTTGTACCTGAAGATGAAAGGAGACTTTCTACATTTTCACATGTTCAGTTTTTATTACATTGAAAACTTTTTTTTGACACTATCTTGATGATTATATTAATAAAGTGCTGACACATCAACTGTTACGATGCAGTTTTCATGTTTGGTCAGCTCTCGTAATAATTTTTCCTCTAAAAAAACAAAACAAAAAAAACAATGCAAACTCAATGTATTGTTGAATATTACACAAATCATAATTGAACAACACAAAATATTTAGGACAGGGGCAAGAACAACCCATAACAGGAATCTAACAGAGTTTCGGGATTGATGTAAATATACGTGAAATAAAATGAATAATTTGTGTGTGTGTGTGTGTGTGTGCGCGTGTGTTTCACCCTAAGCCTCCTGGCTAATACTAATCTGAAGGTACAGACAGTGTAACAAATCACCACTGAATATGTATGTCAACAACAACACAACCCCCCCCCCCCCCCCCCCCACACACACACACACACACACACACACACACCACACACTCAGTCATGTGTCTGGGATTTGTCAGATTTAATTTAAAAAATATTAATCTGCTACAAGACAGACTAACCGTAGACATTAAGTTTGCTGAAAGTAAAATGGATGTTTCTCACCTGAGCCTGCTGTTCAGTCATGCTGTTTCTGTTACAGCTGACCAAGTCTCCTCAGTCCGCATATGTTTATAAAAGATTTTAAATCAGCAGTCTGCTCCTTCAAAATGAATTTCTGCTGTCAGCCGTGTCTCTGTCTTTCTAAGCTCTGTGTTGCTTCTGTTTTTTCTGAAGTTTCAGTGATGTGCTGTCATGATTTTGATGATCTGACCTCATTAATAACGACAAGCAGCTATTTGTTTTTGGTTTTTGGCCCGAAGTTTTTCTCTAAATATCATCTTCAACCCTGACTGACTAATCGTAGCTAAGTAGACCGAGCAGCTCCGCGATGACCTTTGACCTCCAGAATAAGATAAACTGAGGGTGAAAACTATTTGATATTCTCTGACTTTCATGATCAATGCTAAAAAACAAAGAAATTAGAATTAGAAAAATAAGTGTATAAAATAGAAATTAAGTTAAATAAAATTGTGAATACAAGTGGAATGTAGATATAAAATCTATAAAAGATTCTAATCAAAGGCACATGTTGGTCTGCCTATAGAAGTTGAATATGGACGAAAAGGAAAAGAAAAGTTTTTTATTATTATTTATCTATTTATTTATTTTACCAAGTGGACAGTTCCTGTGAGAACTGAGAGCTTCTGTTGATTCTGATTCTGACCTCCAGTTTGAAGATAAAACAACATGTGAGGCGTTAGTATTTTTAGACTAGCTGCGACCACGACTCTAGATGGAATTAGTTTATGGCTCTATGAATATGCGCCACCACCACACACACACACAGACACGCACACACACTCAGAGTCAGCCCTGCACCGCTGGCCTCATCCTGAGCGTGGCTCTGATCAGATCTGATCAGTTTCCGCTCAGCTTGCTCTCTCCTAGCGTGAACACAAAGAGGCAGCAGCATAAATCTCTTCGCCGTGTTTTTCTCTGTAATTTCATGCAGCAGAGCAGCTGCAGGGCCTTTTCTTCCAACATCCGCCTGTCTGACCACTCTTCCAGCTGAGCAGGTCGCAAGATGAACGTCATTTTGGTTGATCCAACATGAAGTTCAAGCCAACCCACATGGACAACTGAGACAAATCACTGCAATAAAACCATATGGTGAGATATTCAACCACAACATTGTTGCGTTGAAAGCCAATATTCAGCTTTTTAAAGAGTGGTTGGTAGCTAAAGGCCTGTTGTTCCTTTGGACCAAGACCCGATGAAGTTTCACTTTCTTTCTCAAGCATACTCACAATAATTCTGTTGCTTTTATATATGTGTCTTCATTTAGAGACTGCCTGAAAATAAGCACTGATTTGAATGATTACTGCACCCTCCCCTTCTCTATGACAGCATGTTGTTCACTCCTCCTTCTACTTCAGTGTGGAGGTGTGTGTTCAGATCAACTAAGACTTTTCCTTCATTTGTGGTCGGATGGTGTAAACTTGTACATTTCATTGGGATTCATTGTGATCAAGGCCACCGGGACTGTGAAGGCGAATGTGATCACTCTTAGCAAGGTAACGTTCAGGGTCCTTTGAGTGCGTTGTTATGATCCCACTGCTTGTCTTGCTAAGACCTGCCCTACTCTGCCTCTGATTGGTTGCCTTTAGTAGTTGGGTTGATGGGGTTAGGGCAGAAGTAGTTAATATGGTCAGAATAAGGTTAAGAAAAAAAAAAACAAAAAAAATAAAAATAAATATATATATATATATATATATATATATATATATATATATATATATTTTGTATATATTATATTTTATATATATAGATATATACACTACTCACAATAAGTTAGAGATATTGTAAGAGACTCAGTGGATTTCATACATACGGTGTTTGTTTCACTTCAGAGAGTTTTGGGATAGGGAGGCAATTGTATTGGGGTGATAGACACACCTCATTTTGTGTTTTCCACGTAATGGTCTCACTGTGTACAGTGTGCCTTACATATTGGGGCCAATAGCAAAAAACTAAAAGACAACCCTTTTCAATGTGGCATCAATTTCAACATTCTGTGGGTATAAAAAGCTGGTATTGTCAGTAAGTCATTCCAAGTTCATCATTCAAACAGCCATGAACACACGACGTCACTTAACGGACGGGTCGGTGGCAGGCAGTCAGATGTTGCTTGTGAACTTGGTGTGTCTCAAAGTGTCATCAGCAGACTTGCATCAAGACACAGAACTATTGGCAGAGTTCGTGACAGACCCAGGAGTGGAGCCCCACGAGTGACAGACCGCAACGATGACCAGTACCTAAGGACCTATGCACTCAGACATCATTATGCAACTGCCACACAGCTGCAGGCCCAGTTACGAGATGTGAGGGGTACTAGGGTTTCCAGACAAACCATTCGAAACCGACTCCACCGCTTTGGCTTGAATGCCAGACGACCGTTGCAGGTGACTCCACTGACACCAAGACACCGCCGTGAACGTTTGCAGTGGGCACAAGACCATGTGACCTGGACAATGCAGCAGTGGTCTACCGTCCTGTTCACTGATGAGGGTCGGGTCACCTTGCACAGAAATGATGGTCGTCAGCGTTGCTGGAGAAGGCGAGGTGAGCGATACACCGAGGTCAACATGGTCCCCAGGGTTCCCTTTGGTGGAGGAGGTGCAACAGTCTGGGCAGGCATCACCGGTCAGCGCAAAACAGATTTGGTTATTGTAGATGGCTCAGTCACAGCACGTTCTTACCTCAGAGACATCATAGAACCCATCATCATCCCCCAATTCCGCCAGCACACCCCCAACTTTCTGTTCATGGTTGATAATGCTCCACCACATCATGCCAGAATTGTCACAGCTCGACTTCAGGAAGTCGGAGTGCCTCATCTGGTATGGCCAGCAATGTCCCCTGACCTGAACCCCATAGAGCACGTCTGGGACCAGCTGAAGCAGAGACTGGATGATCGTACCCCACCCCCATGTGACCTGGCAGAACTGCGTGTAGCACTTGTGGAGGAGTGGAACGCATTGCCTCAGAACAACATCATGAGGCTAGTGAGGAGCATGAGATGTCGCTGTCAAGCTGTCATTGCGGCAAATGGTGGAAACACCCGCTACTGACATTGTCAATTTTTATTATTTGGGGCTATCCTTGTTATTGTCTACATTTTTGGGGTAATAAATATTAAACGAATGAAAATGATGTTTCTTCTCATTCATTATTAGTAATATCAAAGGGAACTTTTACTTATTTCATTAAAATTCAGACCAAATAGGAAAAGCACTCATGTAAATAACAATATCCCATGTATGTCACATACATGCAAGTCATAAGCAAGTCAGAAGTCTTAACCTTCAAGTCTCAAGCAAGCCCAAAATTACTATTGATGAAAATCAAGCAAGTCAAGTCAAGTCATTGCTAAGGTCAAACAAGTCAGAGTGACGTCAACTCAGCACAACCCATGCCTCTACCGGTTGCCTTTGGGTAGCTTGTGGTTAAGTGCCTTGCTCCAGGGTTACTCAATTGTACCATTGCTTGATCTACTCCTTTACTTTCCTTCAGTGTCCTCCTCACAAGTTTCCAGTCGGTGCTCAGCAGCATGGATTTATTTAGTGTCTGCAGATTGATCACACTGGTTTGTATTTAACCTACTTAGGCAGAGAGTGAGTGTGCTAAGCTGAGCCCCCTGCAGGATTTAACATTTCCAACTGTCAGGATGAATTAACCGGCACTAATACCACTTTCATCCCTCACTGAGTTCCTTCAGTGGAGTGACTCACAGCTCTGTAATGTTGAACAGAAGGATGTTAGAGCATTTCTGAGATTGATTCTTCCAAACATCCGTGTTGATTAGACTATGATCTACTCCCAGGGCCCTCCAGGAAAAAATAAAAAAGCATCAGCGATTGATTTAGGAAAGGTGATTATTAAACTTAAGTGTCCAGGATCCACAATGTAATATTTTCTCAATGATCAATCAAATGTTCAATCTTGTCATTAAATCTGTCCGTAGAGAGAAAAATACCAACAAGTGAGGTGCTAAAAGATGATAATTTTTTTATATTTTCTAATATCCAGATCTTGGGTCAAAGGTTATTGTCTTGTGTATTCACACAACTTTTTATCTATGAGGTTGAAAGCGGCTGTGGCTCAGTGGGTAGAGCAGGTCGTCTAGTGATCGGAAGGTCACCAGTTCGAATCCCGGCTCCCCCTAGTTGCATGTCAAAGTGTCCTTGAGCAAGATACTGAACCCCAAATTGCTCCTGATGAGCAGTTGGCTCCTTGCATGGCAGCCTCTGTCATGAATGGGTGAATGTGGCATGTGTTGTACAGCGCTTTGAGCTGTCGTTAGACTGGAAAAGCGCTATAAAAATGCAGACCATTTACAATTAAAAAACATTCAGACCACATCTTGGACAGACAAGGAGTTATCTTGTTTGTAGCAGCTTTCATTTCTGTTGCACAAAAGATAAAAGAAAAACACAATCTTTTGAATCGGAAAATAAGAAATTCCTCCCAAAAAGTATTTGGACATAGAGGGTTTATTTTCATTGAAAATAAATGCTTTTAAAGGAGAACTTCGGTCGATTTAAACATGCAGCTTCATTGCTCAAGCTACCCTTGACTTGCCAGTACCGAAGACGCGAACACATTTGGTCCAACCATTACAGAGCTCCGTGAACGGAGACTAAGCATTGACAGCTAACAGCATGGGGTCAGAACTTTACACTGTGTTTTAAGCGTCTTAACATGCTCCACATCTCACACCGAATGTTATGCAACAACAGCAGACACCTTAGCACACAGCACTGTAGCGTGTATGACTCAAACTGAATAAAAAAGTAGTTAAAACAGTGTGTTTGTGCAAGGAGCTACTTACCTGTTTGTTGACATCCGTGTCTTCTGGTAGCTAGACCAAACTAGTCAATCCGTCGAGCGTGCACTTACTCCCTCACTGGCGGAGACGGAAACGTAATCCAGCATTTTCGTGTTTATGTTCATAATGTACATGTCCATGTTACAGCCTGTCATGAGCCATGAGCCTTACAATAGCCTGTTAAGCCTGTTAAGTGCACACTCGATGGATATGCTAGTTTGGTCTAGCTACCGGAACACACGGATGTCAACAAACAGGTAAGTAGCTCCTTGCACAAACACACTGTTTTAACTACTTTTTTATTCATTTTGAGTCATACACGCTACAGTGCTATGTGCGCCCTTTTTTAAACCACATGTAAAGAATCTTGGGGTAACATTTGACAGTGGGCTCAGATTCGATAAACAGATTAGGTCTGTTGTCAGCACAAGTTTTTTTCAGCTGTGTCTCCTGGCCAAAGTGAAGCCTTTTTTAAGTCGGCAGGACCTCGAGAAGGCGATCCACGCTTTCATCAGTTCAAGACTGGACTACTGTAATGCACTTTATGTCGGCCTCAGCCAGTCTTTAATCTCGCGTCTCCGACTTGTCCAGAACGCTGCTGCCCGATTTTTAACAGGCACGTCCAGGCGTGAACACATTACCCCTGTGCTGTCGTCACTCCACTGGCTTCCAGTTCGTTTTAGAATTGATTTAAAACTTTTATTGTTTGCTTTTTATGCCATTAATGGCCTGGCTCCCTCCTACCTGTCAGAGATTTTAACTGTCTGTGATCATGGCAGGGCCCTCCGTTCTTCCGGCCAGCTCCTGTTGATGTCCCAAGGTCAAGATTTAAACAGTGGGGCGATCGTTCTTTTGCTGTCACAGCTCCCAGGCTGTGGAACAGACTGCCCCCCTGACATCCGCACCAATAACGACCTCAGCCTTCTTTTTTAAAAAAACGAAGCTGAAGACACACTTTTTTTTGGATTGGCATTTAACTAACTGCTCTTAGGTGTGCTTATTTTTTCCTGTTTTTTTACTTTATGCGCTTTTAGAGGGCCTGCACTAGTAGCACTTTCTTGTGTTTTCTTGCAGCACTGTAGCACTTTCTTGTGTTTTTATGTATTGTTATTTTATTTTATTGCCTAGATGTAAAGCACTTTGGGTACCGTCTGGCTATTGTAAAGGCCTATAGAAAATAAAATTTGATTGATTGATTTAATTTAAACACATTGTTCTGCAGTACTAGCTGTACCATTGCATCCCATTTGGCTATGTAAAGATCAACATTTACGTTTACATTTAGGGCAATTAGCAAACAATTTTGTCCAATGCGACTTACAATAATTACATTTGTCACAAGAAAGAAACAACAACATATCACTGTCGCTAAAGTGAGAATGAAAATATAGAAGCAATTTTCAAGCCCTCGTCTGAGCATAGTAGCTGCTATTTATCAAGGATACCTTAAGACGGTCAACGTCAACTGGCAGCCTGCGGGCCAAATCCGGCCCGCGAGAGATTTCCATCCGGCCCCCAGAACAACTGCCATAGCTTGCCATCAATAAAAAAATTATGTTAAATGCGTGGATGTTATCACAGATTTTGTGAGAAGCTACAGCGATAGAAAGCCTACACATAAATCTAAACAATCAATCCGACACGGGATCTGAGCCACTAATGTAACACCATGCAATTTCCCTTTACTCATAAGTAACAACATTTGACGAACATAATCATCCGTCTTCTCATTCTCGGTCATGGTGCACTCTGCAAACTCATCATTTTTGCCAATTCAAAATCAAACATCTTCAGAACAAAACAAGGGCACACAGCAACAATCACACATGTACACAAAGCATCAACTAGAAACACATCACAACAACAACAGTCGGATAAACGCTAAACAATCACTCCCATGAGTCTTTGCGCCTTTAGCACTCCGCGTCAGGCAAACGAGACTCCTCTGATCATTACAATATTTTATTGTTTTAGGTGCTCATTTTTCTCAAATGTCCAAATTGTCCTTGCTTGGGCTTTGCGCACAACTGCGGTGTCTCAATAACAACCATCAACATAACAAGTAATTGCAAGCCTTGCACATCAGCAAACAGTTCTCTTGATAAATAAAAGCGACAGGCCTCAGTTAAATCTTACTCTTCACATCAGTGGCGGTTCTAGACCAGTTTTAATCGGGGGGCCAGGTTGGGGCCGGCTTTTTTGTTAGGGGGCACATACAACCCAAAAAAAAGGATAAATCCCTCATTCAGGCAAAGCAGTGTTTACAATTTCAGAAATTTTGATTGGGTAGTAAACTGCTGAGACACTTTATTTCTGCCTTTCCCTTCAGAACAAAATTATTGCAAGAAATCTGTCATTGTATTATTAATGCAGACTCCCTGTCAGGGGGGCCACAGGGGGGTCCAGACTCAGAGTTACGGGGGCATTGGCCCCTGTTGGCCCCCCCCTAGAACCGCCCCTGCTTCACATCGAATTAAAGTAGCCTGTGATCCAACAAATCAATACAAAATCAATACAAATAAAGTAAAACCAAGAAAATCCCAAGACTGAAATACTCCCATTTCCTTAAATGGAGAAGTTACATTTCCCCTTCGACACTATCTTTTTAATGTTGGGCTTGACAGCTGTCAGGCTTATGCGCAAGCAGTCCTCCAAAGACTGGTTTGAGAGTCGGTTCCTCTCATGCGTTTTTATAGAGTTCATTTTTGAGAACGCAGCTTCACAGGTGTATGTTGATCCGAACATGGTGAGCACATACATGGCCAGTGTCTTAAGTGTGCCATACTCTTGGGGACAAGCCCCCCAAAAGGCTCTCAAGCTTTCAGCACCACGGAGAGCAGCGTCATGTCACCGGCGGCCTGGATGTCAATCAGTTCACTGTGAACAGCCGCCTCGTCCAGCGGCATCACCTGCCTCGCGTTAGCGGAGAATTCTCCGCCTGGGCTAATAGTGAATGGGTCACGCACGAATCCAATGACATCCCTGGAAATGGCAAAGTCATCAAATCTGGCAGAGAAATTTTCCCTCAGCTGTGTAATAAATGAAAGAGCCAGATTTCCAACACTACTCTAACGGCCATAAACGGTCATTTTGACAGCGAAATTTTAAACTCTATATTCTCTCATGTAAATACCCAATTGAGTGATGAATGCATTCATTGTGTCATGATATTTTTTTAAAAAACGAAATAACACCAAAATGTACATTTTGACAAGTTTAATTATACATTTATCAATATTCATATCATCGCACATATTAAACCGTAATTATTGCATATATCTACACAAGATTCAACACAGTTATTGCACATATAAATTTGAAAACTGTCAAAGACTTTTTTAAACACTTGTTTTTTTTTAAATTACTTGCTGTAATCTTGAAAATATTATAGAAGATAATAATATTAAATAATATTATAAAATTGTATGGGTTTATTAACACTGACAGAGGCTAAAAAATAACATACATTTGGAATGAAAATAAATATACTGAATGATAACATATTACTTAGGATACAATTCTTATTTTATTTTATGAGCATCCGGCCCTTACAGTGTGCGCAGAGAAAAATTCTGGCCCTTGGACAAATATAGTTGATGACCCCTGCCTTAAGATAACATGCTATCGGTGTCGTGGTGAAGTCTGAACAAGTGAGTCTTGAGTATTTGTGGAAAATGGTGAGTGACTCTGCTGTCCTGACAATGGTCAGGAGTTCGTTCCACCACTGAGGCGCCAGAACAGAGAAGAGCGACCTTTGTTTGCTGTCAGCGATGGTGGTACCAGCTGGCCATCTGGGGCTGTATTCACAAAGACTTTTATCTTAACGTTAGGAGTACTCCTAAATCGGACTAAAAGTTTTTATGTAGGAGTCGTTTCTTAAAAGTAATTCACAAAGCCGCTGAGACCTACTTTTAGTTATGAAAACAGTGAACTCCTAAACTAGAAGTAACTCTCTGTTGCTATGGATGATGTCATTTTATAAGGACGCACTTAGAAGCGGTGACAACGGTGATTGGTTGTTGAGTGACAGGGCAGCCCATTGAAAAGTCATTTAGGCTACGCAATGCATGAAGTGAAAATAAGGAAGTTGCCTTCAAGCCCATGACAAAGCCTATGAAAAGGTATTGGATAAAGAAATTTATTTATGAGGAGAATTAAGTGCCCCCCCAAACAAAAACGCTTCAGACAAAAACTACAAATTAGAAGATTCCGATGAAAAACGTGAATTGCCAATAAAAGCGGCATTTGCTCGAAAAGCTGCGTCAAACCACTCTCCATTAAAATTCAGGAATCGTGTGTTTATCCGGACCATTTCGCAACAATGTCCAGTATATTGTAACATGCGTCAAAGACAATTTGTGTATTGATGGATGCAACTTTTTCCAATTGACTAGACCTATTTGCACGGGACTAGTATAACCTGAGGACCTCCAGTAATCTGTTATAATTACGGAGGTCATCTGTGATCTTAATCCCGTGCGAAACTGCCATGTCCGTAATTTGTAAAGAGTAACGCACCGCAAATGACCTACTATATTTCACCAAACACAGAGGTCATGTGATAATATTAGTCCCATCCGAATCGGCATCTCTGTGATTAGGGGTTGTTTTTTGTTTTTCTTAAGGTATTTTGTGTTTTCCACGCCTTTTTCTGTCTTTTTCCCGGTCGAGAATTATGGAGGCTGTGTTGGGAATTATGAATGAAAGTTCTTACAGCATTTTGGGTGCAAATTCAGGAGGCTCATCAGAAGAGTGAAATCTCGAAAGATGATTAGATGGATTACATGCATGGCAGCATGCGGTAAGGAGCATTTTTCCATCTTTCAACAGGCTCACCAGTTATTATATTAAAAATATCCATATCTAACAGTTGTGCTGCTCCAACAAGGGCTCCGGTGCGATCGACCCGGGGGATAATGTCAGTAAATTCGAGTTAAAACACAGACTTCGCTTATCCTGTGCGAATGCGCCGCATGAAACACAGACGTGGTGGGATCATTTCTAAATCACTTGAGGTCCCCAGGTAATACTAGTCCCGTGCGAAGAGCTGCATTTTCCCCGTAGCCAAACACCGGAGTGTTGCCAAACATTTTAACTCCGGCGTTATTGGATTGTTTCGGTTGGTTGGGGACATTAGTGCGTCCCTCACCAACTCAACCACAACTTCAATCCCTTCACGGTCCATCCGACATTGTTTTAATACTTCCCTGGTATTTAGCGTCTCCAAAACATTCGGCTGTGACCAGGTCTTAGCGAGTCAGGAGTCCTCTGGACTACTTCTAAGGTCTCCCAGACTTAGGTGCTACTTTTAGGCTTAAAATGTTTTGTGAATAACTCTTATTTTCAAAAATTAGGAGTCCTAAAGTTATAACGATACACCCATTATTTTTAGGAGTTGCTCCTAAATTCGCCTGTTAGGAGCTACTTTTAGCCTTAAGATTCTTTGTGAATACGGGCCCTGATGTAGTAGAGTGAAGTGCTCACGCTGGGGCGTGTGGTCTGACCAATGTTTGGAGGTAGATCGGTGCAGTCTCATTGACGGCTTTGAAGGCCAGCACAATTGTCTTGAATCGGATGCGGGCTGCAACAGATAGCCAGTGGAGGTCCATGGGTAGGGGGTCTCATGGGAGAATTTTGGTAGATTGAAAACAAGGCCTGCTGCAGCGTTCTGGATTGCTACAACAGTTTAGCTGCATGTCAACTGTGCATGTCAACCTGCTCTTGGCTGGGAGTCCCAAGCTGCACATTTTACTGAGTTAACTACCTAACAGCTGCTGTAGTTAATGGTTACTCTGGTGATATGCACCCTATTTATTTGTACTATGAATTCTTGCGGTAGCCAATTCTTACATATTGCACCTTTAATATATTCTCATTGTACTGGCCAACTTTTAGCATGACTCTATGTCAAGCTGCTGTGGTTTACTCAGTTGGTCAGTCAGTCAGTCAGTCAGTCCACCATTTTGGTCATGACTGAAATATCTCAACAACTTTTTAATAGATGTTAATCTATTTTTGACCATCACCTTCATGATTCTTAATGACATAGCAGCTACTATTAAGTAGATTGTCATGAAATTTGGCAGGAATTTTTTTTATGTTCCCTTCAGAATTAATTGTACAACCTGGTACAACCTACCTTACATACCTAAGACCTACAAAACAAATTACATTTCAATCCACCTCAGCTGTACTTTGTGTGTGAATTAGTAAATGCTGGAATGCTAACACGCTTAACTGAGATGGTTAACATTATAAACGTAACACCTGCTATTGCTGCAGCATAGAACTGCCACTGACTAACAGAGATGTAATGGGTGGCTAAAAAGTGAGAGAAGCTCAATTTTATGCAAATGCCCTCTGATGCAATGTGAGCACCAAACACACGACAGCCAATCACACACATTCCTCTAGAGCAGTGGTTCTCAACCTTTTTTGAGTCGCGACCCCCAACTTAACATGCACTGCTGTTCCCCCCCCACACACACACACACACACACTCACAGCCGGTGTTAATGCATGATGGATAAAGTGCTGTCCGCTGAAACAACGCCAGATACACCGTAGGCTACGTCGCATTTACAAATCAGACAAGCGCTTCAAGCTCTCTTGTGCCAGCACCTCAGAGCAAATGACACACTGTGGGTAGTCAATGCTGTTTTTTGTTGTGCAGGAAAAGCCATATTTCAAAAAGTTGGGCTGATATTTACGGAGCCTCGAAACCTTTATCAGCCGCCGGTGTCGGCCCCAGTGCCATAAGTTTCTCAGGTGGTGGTTCTGGTGGCTGATCTTGGGACCCCTGCTGCTGCTGCTGACTGTCGTGTGCTGGAACACTTTTTCTTTTAAGCCCTCGATGCATTTCCTGTTAGCAAACTTGCTGCAGCTGTGGCTAAAACAACAACGCGCCTGTTTTTTTTTCTCTTTTTCTTTGTCCCCCTCCACTGTGCTTCACTGACCAGAATCTCACGCACACAGATCAGAATCATACAAATGCCGCGTTGATACAATAAATTTTGGACAAACAATGAAGCAGAAAACAACTATAACAACCCTTAGGCTACTGTTATAATGTTTAAGTAGTCTAATGTTTAAGTTCTGCGATTTCAGACTGTCTGTGAACACGTATGGCCTTATGTGGTGCTGAGGTGAGGGGCGGGTTAGAGAGAGAGCTGTGTCTGTATGTGTGAATGAGAAGGGCAGACATGAGACAAGTGGACAGGTTCTTTGTTGTTGTTTTGGTGTAGTTACGACTGACAGTAACTGGTTTTGAGTAATAAAATGCCTGTTTGAGCCCAACCGCTCGTCGTCCTTCTAACGTCCAGTCGGACGCTACATTAATTTTGATAAAAATTAAATAAATAAATAATAAATAAATTTATATTTTTCAAAAATGATTTGGCGACCCCCAGAGATCATCTCGCGACCCCCCAAGGTTGAGAATGGCTGCTCTAGAGGAGTGGGAATCAGTTGAGCTCATTCTACTGCTTAAATGTCCAAAATGGCAAACCTAATTTTAAAAAAGATCATCACCAAAGAACTATTTTGTTCTTGCATGTTATACAGCGCCATTGTCAGAAAATAGCTCTAGTCCACTTTAGACATGACAAATTGGATGGCAGGGAGGCTCTACAGCAGGTGACCATCGAGAACATCATTGGTAAAATGGTTCCAGTTATCATCTGAGCTTTGTGGGGGGGCCCTTTATTAACTTACCCTAACCCTAGCTAACGTGTAAGGCGGAGATAGGTAAATGGGCCAATAGCCAAACAGGTGCATTCTGAGAGAGACTGCTCATTTTTGATTTATCATCCATCCTTAGAGAGCTGATCTCAGTTCCTCGCTCTATATGGAATATATGCCTACATCACTGGAAGAAACTGTCTATGATGCAGTATCTGGCAGTCAGTCAGTAACAATATCTTCATGTATGCGTTTGCTGAATGAACTAGTAGAAGACTGTGTTGCATATAGTGTTTCACAGATTTCATACAGGTTCTCTGGACCCAACAAGTCTCAAAATTGAGCATTTTTTAAGGGAATCTTCTTCCTCCAAAGAAGTAGTTAGTTACTGTTTAGATAGTTTATAAAAAGTTGACATGTTTACTGTCAATGTGCTATATTCTTCAATAAATTTGGTGTAAATGGTGAAATTAGTTCAAACAGTACTTCAGATATGGAAGCAGACAGAATGCATTCAGAACAGGAAAAACAGGCTTTTACAGTGATGCCACGACAAATTGACACATTTTACAAGGAAAGAAACACCTACATGTATTGTATTTAATGCCAAATTTACAAAGAGGCACCCATGATTTAGAATTTGCTGCAGAAGTTTCACAGTGTTAAGTTTCTCCATGCTGCAACAACACTTAAAATGATGTGGTTTGTAAGGGAGTCTGGGATACTGCCTTTAGTGACTTCACTTCATTATGTGGTCCAAAATCCATGACTTCTAAACACAGCAGCCTGCTTTCTCCAACAACCGTGTCAAGATCACGACAAAAACTACACTAGAGACAGATACAGTGGTCATTGTCACTGTCATTTATGAGAGAATATGGTGCGTAGTTCCTCTTAAATACATGTTTCTTTTAACATATTTGTATCAATTTTTTAAAATGTACTTATACTGAGAAATTAATTACTTGTTATTGAAATAATGGCTGTTGGAAATGTGTTAGAGACCCTCGCAGAAGTGTGATTTTACTGCTTTCATGGGCGCTCAGCACCCATTGGCTCCCTTGTAACTCAAACCCTGATTGGTACCCAGATAGAGCATCAGTGATATTGTTGAAGTGTCTGCACAGAGCCCAAAGAATACTAAAAGACAACATCCACCCAGCTACAGTCTGTTCACCCTATGGCCGTACCACTAGACTCAGCTTCTGTCCTCACACAGTGAGACCTCTGAACTCATCTTCCACACTCCACTATAAGTATAGTTTTACTTGTGTGTGGTATTGTGTGGGTTGTACAACTTACATTTTGTTGTACAACCCTATGTTGTATCATGACTTTTTTTTTTTTTTTTACCTTGAATTGTTGAAATTGCATGTTCAGTGCATCCACAAAAGGCCAGAGACTGTCTAGTTCTCTGGATCTTTAAATAAATCTGAAAATTAAACTTTAATAAAAATAAAAAAGAGGGAGGATTTTGCAATGAACAGTTTGGTTTTGTCTTTACCCAATATGATATGACAGGATGGACATCAGTTCTATCTCTTGTTTATTCAGTATAGAGATAGATTCAGGACATGTTTAACTCAGTTTATCACAAAGGCTAGAAACAGAGGGATATACTGCTCTCCTCATTCAATCAAAAGGTTTACATTCTATTTTTGCTTTACAATTTAAAATGATAATTTACATTGCAAAAGGCTTTTGATGTCACATATGTATGAGGACACAACAAAAGGATTAAACATGGGAGGATTTTTGTCTCTTGCATTAAATCTGAATCATAATCAGACTGGTTATTGTGCTTTCAGTTTTATGGGTTGTAGTGGTTTCACCGGTTAAAAATGAAAGGTTACATCACTTTTTCCCCCACAGGCCAGAGACAATAACATAGATTAAAAAACTAAATGAAACATTAAAAGCTATAGTTTAATTGCAGAGACAGACACACCACCAGCACCACCACCTTATTTTCTAAAAACTGTGTCAAATTTAAATAAGCCCCTCGCCCTTTTTTCCCAAATCCAAGAAAAAAAAAAAAACACCTCCATGAATTATCCATGAGCGTGAAGAGGATTAATAATAGTGCAGTAAAACCTGTAGCTAATGTGCTGCGTTCAGACTGACACTAATGCTAATGACATCAACAGAAACCTCAAATCTCCAAACAGGAAAATCTGCTAATGTTTTCAGTTTCTCTGCAGGGTCTTCATTTGTGTTTTTGTCTGATTCTCAAACTGACCTCACAGCCAACAGTAAAGATGTTTGAATTTTTCTTCATTATTTTCACTTTTCTTCAACATATAGTGACATGGATACCCGACTTCCCCACAAATCCCCCTTTAAACAAGAAATGAAGGGCCAGTTCCCATGTTTTAGTCTGAATTCTCTTGCTCATGTGGAAATCTCATCATATAAAATCTCCCAGGGATCTGAAATGCACTTTTATGTTTATCAGCTGCACAGCTTTTACTATGAAATGTAATTAAAAAGTGGTCAAAGCTGAACTTTGACTGACACCGCTTTATTTTGTTAAATTTTTTAAGTATATGTTTATGTTATTATAATATCATGGTACAAGACCGACAATATATACAATCCAATGGTTATTTGCGGGGGGCAAAGAAGCCAAAACGCTTAAATGCAATTTTCAGGCAATTATGCTGTATGCTTAAGAAGTATACAATGACTGAGCTTTAAAGTAGAGCCAGCCTGACCAGTATATCAATTGGCCACTTCTATTGGCTATATTTTTATTATTATTATTTTTATTTTTTTACAGAAGTAAGGTAGAATTTGATGCTTTGGGTGCTAAATTAATATTAAACCCCTAGTCTGATAACTTTAGTTTTAATCATAATCACTTTAATTACTTATCAATCACAATTTCACCATCTATGATGTAGAATCCATCATTTCATACTCTGGATTGGTGCTTTTAGCTCACACAGCAGGGAAGGAGAGAGAGACCTGTCCTGCACAGGAGCATAAGTGTAGGAGATACACTACTAAATAATACATGTGATTAATCACTGGCGATTAATAACACACTCGTAAATGGGGCACGACCTCGGTTGTTTTATCTATTTGACTAATCCGTAGGAAATTAATCAAATCTGACTGAATTGGAAGTTTAGCTTGATCAGTTCTAATCAGTTTCAGAATTTATATTCAATATTCAATTTATTTAATCTCATATTCTGAAGCAGTGATTTCTTTACACAATTCCATTGGTTGTCCTCATTATAATCAACGACAGACTGGCATTGCTTGATATTAAGCTGCTTAGGAACTTGTGCAAACAAATTACATTTTTCTTTTACATTTTTCATCACATTTGTGGTATTTCAAATATGGCAATGAACTGAGTCAATGTCTTGACTACAGATTTACCGGTGATAGTAAGCAATGGATAGGCTGCTGAATAGCGAGTGACCTGGCACATCACAGTCGATAAATACTCAGACCCAGATTTTGATTTAGGCAAAGGCCCTACACAATCGATTATTAAATGTTCCAATGGGTTGTCCACTGCAGGGATTGGACTTAGTGGGGCCGGCTTAACAGACTGTTTTGGCTTACCTGTTACTTGACATATATGGCATGTCTTAAAGTAAGCTGCAACATCAAGCTTAAGTCGAAGCCAAAAGTTGTAACGCAAAATGTGACATTAGGTTTCCTTGACTCCCAAATGCCCTGTCTGGTCATGAGAACACTTCAGTACTTCATTTCGATAATTGGTTGGAACCACTATTTGGACAACCGAATCACCTACACAATCAAAACCCTGTGGCACCCACTTGCGGACTAATACCTCACTCTGCAGGAAATACCCAAAGGCTGCATTTTTAGCTTGAATGCTAGGCTGCACCTGGTCAAACAGCTCACTCAGAGAAGTATCTGCTCACTGTTCACTTATAAGCTCCTGCTGAGAGATAGAAAGAGATCCAGCTACATGCAAATCAACTTCACACTCTTCCTTCAGAACTGTATCTGAATCTGACTGATCTCTAGTCATTCCACGCGTCACAGCACAAGCTGTAAAGACCTCAGGGAACTCTTGTTTACAGCCATCTGGTTCCTTTAACAAAAGGTGGGGACATAACAGGTCCACAGAAACAACTTTAACTTTCCTAACCGGAGCACTGAGAGCAGCTACATCAACTTGTTTCCAACCGGTGCATTTACCCTGCTTTTCAGTACAGGACAATCAGTGTCTCCTATCATGCCAATAATTACACTCTTGACCAAAACCAAATGAACATGGAGCACAGTTAATTTTTTGCAGACTCAGAACAAGAAAACTTTGCAGACTGAACAGCTTTGCAGTAGTCTTATCTGAAACACATTTTTTTCTAAATTTTCCTTGATGTGCCAGAACATATTAATCTGCCAGAGTAGCAGCTTCAGAGGCAGTTTGTACACCCCGCTCAGCAATATGAGTGGCAACCTCTGGTGGAATACAGTCTTCAAACTGCTCTTGTATCATCAGATCACACAGATCTTTAAAAGTATTAACCTCCAACGCAGAACACAAACTGTTGAAGTGTTTAGTTAAAGCTCCTGTTTGTAAGATGGTAAAACTGACGCTTTGGGTTTCCCAGCTCGTCAGATACTGACGCTTTAGGATTGTAGGTCGGGTCGGCCACCATCTGAAAGCGTCAGTATCTGACGAGTTGGGAAACCCAAAGCGTCAGTTTTACCATCTTACAAACAGGAGCTTTAAGTCCCTTGCAAACTTAACATGTGACTGCTCATCAGACTTCCTCTAGAACCTGAAACGCTGCAGTTAGGCCTCTGGTACCAGCTAATAAGCTTTCAAGATTGCATTTTTAACAGTAGAATAATTCTGGCTGTCAATTTCACCAAGCGCTGAATACGCTTCTTGGGCCTTTCTTGTCAATAGCGATTGCAGCCTCAGGCAACCTCTCACATTGGCGACACGTTCAAAAAGGGAAAAAAAACGTGTCTATTTTATCTCTCTCCATCTGCAACAGCAACAGCTCTTTTTGCTGCTCAAAAGTCAACACTACTGCAGTAGAACCCACAAACGCAACATTGCCACTTGGACTCTGCAAAACACCATTTTCAAAAAAGGCAGCCCTTAATGACCCTTTAATTTCCTCCTTTAGCCAATTTTCTCCAATATCGACATCATAATGCTCAACAAGCTTCAAGAGTTGCACTTTTGTGCAACTACTCAAAAGTTTGCTGATGGACACTGAACAAAACCAGTAAAATTGGCCATAACAGGACAATCTTGATTCCTGAGGTGCAAAAAAAAAAAAATTGAGCTTTTCCGCTAACTAACTACCCAGAAACGTATTAATCCCAACCCTAGTCTTCATGCAGTTACTTAGAGCGGATATTTATGCAATAAAAACCACTAGAACCAGCAAGGCAACTGCAAAAACAGCGACCCCTTGAATCTAGGGATGTGCCCCTGAGACAACCGCACTAATCGTTTTCACTGCAACACTATCAATCTTTATGAACAAATCCCAATGCAGAAACGTTCCTTCATCCTACCAGAGAAAGCTCAAATTTTAACATGTGCGCAACAAATGATCAACACTCAGTATGTATGCAGTGTCTGTGTGAGTGTGTGAATGTGGAACCAATGTAGAAACAAATAATAATGTCAGTCGTCCGGTCAGGGCAGGAGAGAGAGATAGAGGGAGAGGATCCTGTAGGTCTGATTTATTGCCACCTGAGCCCAGCCTGCTCAGGTGTGTTGCGTCACTGATGACACAGCTCCTCCCATCAACTTCCTGAAACAAAGGAAACACACAGCCAAAGGAGGATAGATTAGGACCAACCCTGAGGCCATCACATATGGAACAATAAATACAATTAGCGAAATCAACATAAAATAACCACCAAGGCCCACATAAGAACAAGTAAAATTGGTAACTGTCAAATTTCATGACAAACATAAAGGCATGCCCAGGCTTGTTTCAAGCAAAAGACCTGTTCCAGTTGATAAAAGCTAATGAAGGAAATGTTACATTTGACCACTTAAGGAACACCGTTCCAACATAGGAACACCCTTCACTAAACGAACACCCTTCGTAAAAACGAATAGTTTTTTTGCTAATAGTTTTAAGCATCAGATCTTAACAGTATATACTCACTGTTGGAAAGCTGAGACTGTCATGATTATTTTAAGCCCAAAAAAGTTATTTCCAGACCATGTAATAGCCTTCTAAACTCACCATGACACAACATTAGAAAGAGCCCTCTACCGCAAGAAGCAAGAATGCCTACATACCTTCAGTGTAATCCCTTTTTCCACAGCTACAACGTCATGCCACAATTTTTTTTTCATAGTTCGCCAAGAGTCCATAGAATGGGAATATCCATGTCATTTTACCCAAAACTCGCTACAAGTGTCGAACCAGCAAGAAACACCAGGGTCTTAGCTTTCATTTGAGACCAAGATTATGTTTCTAGGTAAAGGGGTTCTCAAGTAATAAGCCTTTGAATCTCAGTAGGCGCTCTTGGAAAAAAAGGACCCAAGCAAAATGCACAGACTTGCCTTTAGAAAAAAAATTGTGAAAAATCATTTTTTTTGTCTTTTGACTTTAAATTTTGAGTGTAGCAAGCTGAGACCTGTGGCTATGGCCTAATTGTGTCTGCTGTGTCCATAGACATACCTGAACCCTTATATCTTAGTCAGTTTATTCACAATTGAATTGGACGAAAACCAAAACCTGTGTTCCAACCTTTGTAACTCTGTGTCAGTATGTCATAGAATCACACTTACACTTTTAGAAAAAACTTGAGGTTACCTTTCCAATGGTACCAAGCACATCCCTGATTCTCAAACTATGTGGGAGCTGTCATGCTTTTAATTTCGGTATGTCGTTTTGGAAAAAGGACCTTAAAACAGGGGCGTTCATTAAGTATTTCCAATTTACTGGCATGGACAGGAGACGGAGAATAAAGCTTCAGAGTATCAGTCTGACCACTTAACGCATTAAACTATTACAGCCACTGTGACTTTAAGGGTTGAAACCTCATCTTTGTTTCTTCAGCCTATTAAGTTTGACACACAAGTCAGTGAGCACTAATTTCTATTGTTGAAAAGAAGTTTAAAGGGACAGTGTGTAAATATCAAGTATTTAGCGCCATCTAGCTGTGAGGTTCTACATTGCAACACTCCTTTGCTCACCCCTCCTGTTCTGAAGACGTTGGAGACGTTCCAGAAGCTACGGTGGCCCTGACGGATAAGAAACTCATTTTCAAATATGGACTCTTTCCCAACGGTGTCGAGTATTTCTACTGATTCAAGTAATGAGGTAAAGATGTAGTTAGTTATTAAGGCTATAAAAATATAAAACTCGCTAAGCTCCCTCTCAGTTCCGCAGTCAAGCTAGCTCTGAGCGAAAACACGTTGAGCCTTACTACGTAGTACCACGTAGTGCTTTGTGTCCCTCTTGGAAGTCCATAATTTTTTTAAAACCGGACAGACATGGCGGCCTCCATAGAGCTTGCCCGTGCTATGTATATTCAGATAGGTAATTCTTCACTCAGGACAATAAGTCAGATTATTGGCAGAGGTAATTGTACACCAATGAGAACTTACTTATGAATGAAGACGTTGAATGGAGTTAATAAATAAATAAAAAAAACAGCTGTCCAGAATTGCCACAGGCCCTGTTTTTGTGAATGAAATATCTGGGGGCGAGTCGGTAGGGTAACGCTGAGTGGCCTTGATGCCTGTCAGTCATGATGAGTCGCGTCTCGTCACCTCTCTGCTGTGTCTGCAGCTGAGCTCTGTGATGCATGTCTCTCTCCCCGGCCGGGAGAGTTATCATACTGTAAAATACCAAAGGATAGCCGGGGCGTTTATTTGGGACAGGCGTTTAATTCCTTCCTCACAAAAATCCGGGATGAAAATGTCACAAACTTCTCCGGCTTCTCGGTGAGTTCTCTGGGATCCTTCTGCAAGTGAAGTTGTTGCGGCGGAGGAAACGATTCATCCAACCAGCACTCGCTGCAAACTCCTCATCTCTGCTGTCACTCACCGTGGCGTACATTTGTTTCTCCATCGCCCTGATCATTTTGCGGGACACTCTCTCGTGGCGTGCACGTTTGCTGATAACTCATCCCCGCATGTTTATGTCAAGCGCCTCGCTAGCCTTCTTCCTCCCTCCAGAAGGCAGCCTGGCCTGGTTGCTGTCCCCTCCGACAGACGCTGAAGCTCACTTTGATTTTTTCGCCCATCTCTCACTCTCTTGGGGTCGACAGAGAAACGTTTAGTGGCTGCTTCTCCCGAGTTTTCCTCTGCATATTTTACGACAGAAAGTTTGAATTTCAAGTTGTACTTTTTATTTTTTTGCTGCACCGGAGGCGAAGAAGAAAAACGTGCAATGTCAGTGGTCATGTCTTCTTCCTTGATTTAAAGAAAATAAATGAATGAGACCCGGCATTTATTTGGAACCGGCGGTTATTTATCAAAATATACACCTGCACCCGGCGTTTAAAGGGGAACCTGCGGTGAATTGAAAACCGGCTATTATTTGGTAATATACGGTACATTTACACCCAGCTCTGTACGCCAAGGCGGGAACGGCGGCGGCCATGCGCATCCGCAAATCATTTTCAGCCTGGACACAGAGTGGTGTGTGTCTCCTCTCTGCTCTGACTGCAGGCTGGACTGCTGCGCGAGGCTACTGAGCAGTGGCGGCCTTAGGCATCTGGGGGCCCGTTTCAATACTACATATGTGGCCCTATCCCATAAAACATTTAATTACCGATATGTTTGCACCCATGCGTCTCTGATGCATTGAAACCTGAAAGGATGCAGTTGCCTAAACTCATCATGCCTCCCAGGGACGCGCATGGTCTTAAAACGATACATTGTGACCAGCGCAGGAATTGCAATTTGGCCTCGTGTCATGAAAAAAATATCTGCCATAAGGCCACAGTGGCCTTGATGCCCCGCCTGCACTGCCCTAGTTGATTTTGCAGTTTTCTCCTCTGCCTCTTCCCTGTCAACACGGCTTTGAACACCGGCATCTTTTACGGAAAAGAAACGCGTCTTTTTATGACATATTGGCAACATCAAATGAGACGATGCGTACATCACCAGTGGTAGGTTTGATTCGAGCCTGGCATGAACCACTCGGGCGGGCTACAACGACAGTTTGACAGTAATCTATCACTGGCTAACCAGGAGACTTCATCAAACGCACCCCCGATGTCCGCGTGACAGAGACGTTGGGTCTGAGGAGGAGGAAAAAGTCGCCGGGTCTGAGTTAAGACAGTAGCCCTTTTTACACAGCGTCTCTGCAATAACTCCGGAACGGTAGTTCGCTAATTCTCCACCGATGGTGATTCACACAGAGCGAAGCATCTCCACCTTCACATGTGTAATTCACACAGAAAGCCGGAGCTGCGGCTCCTAAAGAGGCGTGATGGTACACGTCATGATGACGATGTCGGTAGAAATGGGATTTATGGCTCTTTCAGGGGATCTGGATATTGGTAAGCCGTTCCTTTCAAAGAGCCATTCAAAAAACTGGCTCATTTGACTGATTTTCATATTTATTAAGTTTTAAGAAGCCAGCCTGGTGGTAACTAATTTTATCTTGGAAATAATCACTGGGAGGTATGATGGGGTGAGATTTGGAACAAAATAATACAAAAATAGATATCCCACCAATATCTGATTTTGAATTATTCTGAAATATTGATTATAACCTCATTTGACATGTGTGGACTAGATTTTAAAGTCTGATCTGGATTCATTGTAAATATTCCACAAGGTTGCGCTATATCACTCTGCTTTGACAGTGACATCACTATTTTGGATTTACCCTTTGTACAAATTGTTTTTATGTGTGTAAAGCTACCATGACTTGTTATTCATGCAACACCAAAGCAGGCTACAATGAATTTCTGTGCAAAACAGCTTTAAGTGCAGGGGGGCAGGGGCAAAGGCAGCGTGCACAACTCAGCTGGCGTCAGGCTACATTTGCATATCTAATAAGCTGCGCTCCTCCCCATGTAACTTCTTGGTCCCACTCAGGGAGAGGAGCAAAGGAGGAGCACACAGTCATATTTAAAAAAAAAAGAAGAACGGTTCCCTGCTGCAACTCGGTTCCCATCGTTCATGTTAACGAGCCGTTCAATAGAATCGGTTCGTTCGTGAACGTCACAACACTAGATGTCGGTGTTTCCCAGGTGTTCCCTGAAGTCTCGGTCGGCAGGACTGACGGTCGCAGTGATTTATTTTCACCACAAACACTCATATAAGTTGCCAAAGACAGTTACAGTTACTATGTTACTTTTGTTTGGTCCTGTAACGTTGCTCTGTGGGACATTTATCTGTATTTAGTTGAGTGAAGGACCTGTGTAGTTATCAGACTGTCAGACCGACACGCCCGCGCTCCGCGCCTCCGGATTATCCGTTCACACTGGGGCGGTTCACACGCTGAAACTCTCCCTGACTCTCCATCCCCATCTTCAAACGATAGTGACTGATTAATCACATAACCTGGCATAAATGATTGTCACTTTGTAGTATATGTTAAAAATAAATATAAAATAAAAATAAATGCATTTATGAATGAATAAATAGTTGAAAGTTGAAAATTTCTCGCCTGAGCTTGTTTTATGTATTCATTTCACAGATATTTATACATTCTTAGTCCTTAAATTAAATTCATTATGGACGTGGACTTAAAATCATTGTTTTATTTTATGGCCTTGCTGCCCTGGCTTTTGGCCTTTGTGCCCTCAAATAATTGACAACACGAAAGGCCAAGTGGCCTTGCCCCTAAAATGATGAAATTCCAGGCTTGATTGTGACCAAGTGTTAAAATCTCTATAGGGCAAGAATCCAGGAATGAGCAGGAAAAAAAACGAGGATTGAAGTTGGTTTTCAATAAAATGCAAATGCATTTTTCATATTTATGTGCATTTTAAGAAACGAACAGGTATCTTATTTACAATCCAAAACTATAACAATCATGAACTTGAAGATTGGCAACAAAAGTTGCCTAGTAAGCGCAAAGTGCTCCGCATTATTTTAGCACCACGGACAGCGTGCAGGAAAAGAACAGACAGGCTACAGACAGACTCGTCCTTTACAGAAATCCGCCCTTACTGTTTTTCAGTGCTGAGAATGCTCTAATTATGTCATCTCTGTCGAGTGATCTTGTGACGTCGTGCTCAATTGAGATTTGAGCGAGGGCTGACAGCGGCTCCTGCAGCATTGTTGACCTCAGGTGTGTTTTAATTAATTTCAAGCAAGATAAACTCCTCTCTCCGCTTGCTGCAGTCACGGGGACTGTCAACATCAGTCGGAGGGCGATGCTGAGGTTTGGGTACAGGTCCAGCAGGTTGTTGGTGTAGATGTAGCTCAACATCTGCAGGCCAGTATTTTCTTGTACCAGCACAGCGGTGACAGCAGCCGATACCTGGCGCACGAGCTCCTCAGTTACGTTGTCAGTGGTTGCTCGAGCACCGGAGCACCCACGGGATCGGCACAGCTATACCCTCGGCTGCCGGGGCCCGTTTCATTTTTTTGTGGGCAGCCTGGGGGCCTATTTCAATTGGAACGGTTGAAACGTAGGTAAGGCCGCCTATGCTCCTGAGAGACTGACCGCCTGTGAGTGCTTTTGGATGGGGGAGGGACTCACGGCAGCACCCGCTGCTCGTTGAGCACAGTAACTGCAGAGTGATACGTGCTTTCAAGTCAGAGTCTCCAAACACCAAAAATGTCTCCAATAACACCAGTAAAAGTCGCTAGATTTGTCGGTAGTCGCTTTTGACACAAAATGTCGTCAGAAGGATGATTTGTTTGTGTGTTGTAATAGTCCAACACAGGGGGGCAGGCCCCACCGGTTGAGAACCACTGCATTAATAAAACCATTAACAAAGAAAAATCTTGCAATCTGGTAACCTAGCAGTTATTGTAATTAACGACAGCCATTGCACTGGTGAAGTGCACTGGTCACAGCTTTTAATGAGAAGTCAGTTTAAATTTCATTAATATTTTCACAGGACCCTTAGGGGCTTTGTGTTTGCCTAAAGGTGGAGTCTGCTTTTGCTTACTGGACTCTTCCTCCAACATGAATGGCTAGAGTTTTAAGAAGCATACTATATGATGTGTGCTAGGGCCCGGAGGTCAGAGCTAAAATGAGAATGGACCACAGCAAAGTTTAATCCAGTCTGACGTCCCAGCAGCCAAATCTGCTCTTCAGACTGAAGAATGAGCTGCTGTTGTTATTTAGAGAGAGAAAAAACAACCCAAACGCCTGCAGGAAATGATGTGAGCAGACAGAGCTGAGATAAGGAGGAGGAGAAGGGTCATGGTCTGCTGTAACCTCCTGACCTCTTGTCTCATCTCTGGCTGGAATACTCCAGGTCAGATGTTCTTCTTCAGTGGAGGAAGCGCCTTCAACACAACGCTGTAAAGAGATCCATCTTAACTTAAGATCTTAAAGGACTTCATCTGCTACAGCAGGAGCTTCACTCTTTGTTTTTTTCTTCATCACAGCTCATGGATTAACCTCCACCATAGGATTTGGCTGCAGTGATTTGCTCCAAATCAGCCACAGTAGAGTTGGTTTAAGCTATTAAGTATTCACTCCTAGATAGAACGCTGATGTACAGTGAAGTTATATGAATCAATATAAGAGGCACCCTTAATGTACTTTAAATGATATATCAAAATCCTCTCACATTTCTACACAGTGATTCGTTTCAGAAATACCTTCCTAATTCTTAAAACTAAAGAAATTAAAGGTTTCTATCTGGACATTTACACAAATCAGTGATTGTGTTCGAAAGGATCTTACTTTATCTGTTCTACACAAAATCAATGCATTTATTTATTATTTATTATAATAGAAAATATTTGGGCACAGACAATAATTCAGCCATGAATAGTGGGAAGCAGTTTATAAAACAACCTGCAACTTATGATGTAATTTCCAGGTATTTACCCTGTAGTTGTTCACAATACACTGTGTAATTTCATCGTATGAATAAGTACATAAACAATACTTACAGGTTTAAGTACAGGGGAACAAGGGAGCAACACTTGGAAATTATAGAGGAAAGGAGACAAATTATTATTCTTATAAAATCATTATCATTTTACCATGTATTTTTTTTTTTAATTACTGGGTACCTAAGATATTTCAGAGGAGACAAGAGGGAACTTGTTCCTCCTCTTAACGCCATACATTTTTTGATGCACAGTTAACGCACATTATGACCCTCAGCCTGCCACTTATTTTCAGAAATCAGGAAGTGATTCAGCAGTAACGTTGTGGATTGCAGCAGAAACAAAGCAGAAATGGATAAAGAAAGGGGTCTTTTGAATGCCAAGTTCAGCTACAAAGCCGAGTAGATGATTCTCTCCACAAAAACAAAATTGTTTGCATTTACTGTCTATGTAAACTGAGTAACCACAGGAGTATGTCGAGCAGGCGCGTAACCAGTAATGGGTCAGGGCCTGCCCACATCACTCACTGGCCCGCCCAGCCAAGTTTGATCAAAATACTTTTTGTCACAGAAAATACAAAAATGAATGTAAGTAAATGAATAAATATAAACGTGATTTAACGTGTGTGTTAAATATTTCCTCTGATTAAAATGGAACTGTCAAAACAAGTTGAAGGTAATCTTCAATCCGGAACTTATATGCTTGCAATGTCAAGAATGAATCATTTTGTAATGTTCTTTTTAATGTACATAAATGCTGTCATCAATAAATCTAAAGGGAAAATCGATAATTAGATCAACCAGAAAAAGACAAATGTACTAATATTATGTAATGTACATAGACCTGCATAATTATTTGCCTCTCTACTTGGGTTATTTGGCATCTCACACCATGACACTTTTCGATGATGTTGTCTTTGTGGGAGGTGACACAGTCATAGGTGAACAGGGTGTAGAGGATGGGGCTGAAGACGCATCTCTGTGTATTGCCAATGTTTGTGATTAGGGATGTCCTGATCAGGTTTTTTTGCCCCTGAGTCCCAGTCCGAGTCATTTGATTTTGAGTATCTGCCGATACCGAGTCCCGATCTGATACTTCTTGGCAAAGGACAAAAAAGCAGGAAAATATACATATACAATATTTATACAATATTGATTTTTTTTTGTTCCGTTGTTGGCCTCAGCTACGAAAGAAATAGTTCACCCCACACATCCAACCTCTTGAGCATTAGAGAACTTTTTTACTATTATTTTTTTATATTATTATCGATTTTTTTTATGGAAACAGAATCTGTTTCAGAAGTCAGTGGGCCACATGACATGGGAGCTACTGAGAAAAAATGATTATTTTTCTCCATATCAACCCTATTCATATAAAATATAGGAAGCACCAAAATACAATAAAAAGAGCTGTGTCTCATTTCTCCAGTTTACTAATACAATTTGCAGCTGGATTGGAATCACTGGGCCATATGACACGGAAGATGTCGAAAACACTGCAATTATTTTGTATTAATGTATTTATGCTAAGTAATTTAATGATGGTCCCTAAAGCAATCTCCAGCAGTTCAGCGCGAGGCTCTGGGAGGTGAGCTAAAACTAACTTCGCCTGGTTCGATGAGTCCCCTGTTGCAGCCTTTGAATAGGATGACGACGATTTCAGTCACTCAACTTAAACAGTAACTTGCAGAAATGAGAAAAATAGCAATAATGCGATTAATGACATTTTTTCCATAGTTAACTCATGATTAATCGCAATATTTTTGGCACATTTTTTTCTGTTCTAAATGTACCTTATATTAGATTATTATATTTTAAGATATTTATTATATAAAATTATATATATATATATATGTTCCTAATAATTATAACAACATAAGAAAGGGTTAGGGTTAGGCAAATATGCTTGCTTTATTAAAATGTTTATTCAACACTTCAAATAATGCAGGAAAATAAAAGGCTCAAAAAATATCCCCTCACCCTAAATAGGATCAAAACATGGTGATGTCTGCTTTTGGTGAGGGGGGGGCTTGCAAATGATATTTGAGACTCAACGTACTTCAATGGTAACTCATTTCATGTCGACAGTACGTGCAGATAACTTTTGTCCTATCGAACGACCAGTGATGGACAGTAACGTAAATTTACTTGAGTACTGTACTTAAGTACATATCCAGAGGATTTGTACTTTACTTGAGTATTAGATTTCTTTGGTACTTATTACTCTTACTTGAATACATTTCCAAGACAAATATTTTTACTTTTACTCGAGTTAATTCCTAGGAAGGCTGAAAAGTACTCGTTACTTTCAGGTCTGCTCTTTTTTTTTTTTTTTTCTAAAATACTATTGGACACAAGCTGTGTTTGTCAAAGAAGGAAACCTATCACAGTGCACGCTCTCCACTGGGATCTACGTAAAAGCAGAAATACGTCATCCCTCCCCATAAGGATACCACCAAAGTAGCCACGCTCTCGACTGCGTTTGTCAACACAAAACCGCAACAATGGACGTTGCAGGTTCATTTGGTTACAGTTTTAATGATTGTTGATAAACATCTGCATCTGCAGCATCTGCTGTCCTCCTGTGATCCCATTCATTTGATTTGTTTTTATAGGTGTTTCTGCAGGCTTTATATAACATTGTGGTTCTAAAAGCAAGCACATCAGTGCAGGTGGTTTCAAAGAGTTCATTCTCAGAAACAAGAGTTAAAAGGTACTTAAATTCATTTAGAAAAATTATAGTAATTCATTGATGTGAAAAATAAGAAATTTACTCTTACTCTTACTTTTACTTAAAGTAAATTTAAAAGCATGTACTTTTGGATACTTAAGTACCTTTAAAAGCGAGTACTTTTTTACTCTTACTCGAGTAACATGTCGACTGAGCTACTTTTACTTGTAACGGAGTAAATTTTGACCAGTAGTATTTGTACTCTTACTCAAGTACTGGGGTCGAGTACTCTGTCCATCTCTGCAAACGAACCATCTGGCAGTGTTTTGAAAGTGAATTTGCCGTTCATAAGTCCTTTCTCCATTTCCTTTCACTTTCACTTTTCAGTCCCCCGTGTTTTTGCCAAACCACCAACCCTGCTTCTTCTTCTTCTGATTCCCTTTCTTATTCTTCTGCCACCCTCTGGATCAAGACTACAGGTGCCATTGACGGCTGTAAATCATACAATGTGCGTTTCTTTTTTTTTTTTAACACAGAGCGTTAATCGCGCAAGTTAAAAAAATTAATGGCGTCAAGAGGATGTTGCATTAATGCGTTATTAACGCGTTAACTTTGACAACCCTAACGTAACTGAAGGTATAGTGCTTTCACTGTGTGCAACTTAAATTCCCTATTCGCCTGTGATATTTAAACTACAAGAATCATGTCTTTCTTTTTTTTTGCAGCAGCGCTGAAAATCCAGCAGCAGAATGCATATAGGGGAAACACTGACTCATCAGATAACATTCAGCAACGATTGCAGGCTCTTTGGTGGAGCTCTGTTATAAATGAAGTTCCATGGCGACAAATGAATGGACTACTTGCGGGATGACATGAAGACATGAATCAGAGGCACAAAAAACGTTGACAACGGTGGCTGGTCATTATGTCTACCAATAATCGACTCGTGCCTTGTGCATACACATTTTTACCATTTGTTTTGAAAACTTATAGATCTGATAAAAAATAATGAGAATAAAAATATACATATTTATGAAACCATGTGATCAGCCCCGATTTCCGATAACGTGATTGGTTTGGGACATCCCTATTTGTGATAATGCTGGCTGACGTCCAATTACTAATCCTGACAGACTGGGGCCTGAAAGTCTAGTAGTCAGTCACAGAGGTTGGGGTGGGGTGTAGCTGCCTTAATGCAGCTTAGCTTAATGACCTTTACAGCTTTTTTGTAAGAGAGCCATGAGGTAAAAAGGCAAAGAGGCAGAACTTTATTGCCCCTCCTGTGTTCACTCCAGAACTGATGTCGTGTTGCCTGTGGACACGTATGCTACACACTCATAGCAAGCAGACGGTAGTGACACAAAATGCTGCAGCTTGCTGGGGCAGTGTAGGAGTGGCAGTCCATGGTCTGTGTCTGTGACGTGTTAGGAACCCCCTCTGAACGGTTTGCTGAAAGGGGAAGTTGTTCTGCTACTAGCATGCAGGACCTATTAGTGATTGTCCTCATCTTCATTGATGGATTAAGAATAACAGTTAAGTTATTACTGTGTGTTTTAAATTGGAGGACAAGACCAAACCAAAGTGAAACTCAACGCTAAGTGTCTGTTGTGTTCCTCTGTTATCCATGCTAAATAACATGCCCTGCTAATGACCCATTTACCCTGCTTATGATCTCCAGTTATGTCTCTATCACAGTAGGTTAAACATGCTGGTCCTACAGTGATTGTCGGCATTTCACTGATGTATTGTAAACTGACATGCTGTTTTGTGTTTTTCCCTATTAGCATGTCTGCCTGACGTGAGACTGGGGGCGTGGCTAAATCCTCAATTCCACCTGATTTGAAGGCTGAGATTGTGACATCATTTTGAACATTTTGTGTTCGGTTTCTCCGTCTACTGTCTGTTTGTTTACAGCGCTCAAGATTTCTGCGCATGCTCCATGTCTTCTTCTGCGTTTTTGGTGAATGTCAAGCGCCACTGGCCTGGAATATGAACTACAGCGTTTTCGGTCGTTTTCAGTGGATCTGTAAGGACGCAAATATTCTTGAAACGGTGCCGAGGAAGACGGAGGGAAAAAAGATCATTTTCGCCCGTCTGGACGGCCCCTAACAATCAAGATCTTGACACCCCTAGAAGCTATGTAGTTCTCTTTGGGGGATCGTGAACTCATAGAATTCAGCTAACAAAAAAGCCCCGAACTACGTGAGCAAGCACTGCAGTATCATGAAAAACAACTGGCATCCAATCTATAACTCATTACTAAGTAGGCTGCAAAGGAGGTGCAAAGTTAAGACAGCTTCACAGCTGTGAGTTGTACTGACCCTCAGAAATGAAATGGTTAGCACCCACAGGAATTATCCATTTATTTGAGAGGTTTTTGTCAGAATTAAATGTAATCCACACTGCTCTAATGTCTGAGGGTGGTGGCCGATTTAGTGATATGTGCTGGTCTGTGCAGCCAACAACAGTTTAGGAACAGGAAATACATTTATTTGCTCTGCTCAAGAGTCAGATCGACACAATTCTCATGTCCGTGCGTCGTACGGATCTAGAGCCAAGGGGTGATTAAGCTTAGCTTAATGTTGGTAATGTGGCAGTGGGCTTACAGGAAAAAAGATTGTGGTAATTTGTAAAAGTAGCTCTTCAGCCATTGCCGGGGATACTCAGAATAGGGCAGTATTGTTCAAATGAGCCTCCGCTTCACATTAAGGGGAGGCAAATATCTGCACAGCTTGTTGAGCCCCATGTTTTCTGACCTTGGCTGACCAAAAAACACATATTTCACAGTTTCACAGAATTCCAGAAACCCAAATGTATGAAGTTCTCCATATGTCCCCTTTAACAGATTTATTTGATCTAAAGTGAAATATTTTTGGACTGGGCTATAGCGAGAAAAGATTAATGCCTCTAAACTTTACAACATCCAGGAGGTCAACGAGTTTGAGCCTTGTTATGTTGTTCCTGCTTTAACCTCACAGAGTCACAATGTCCAATTAAAAGACGAAGAAAAACTGTGAGAGAGTGTCAGATTCTCACTTTACTGACATTTAAATCAGGTACATCACACACACACACTCTCACACACACACACACACACACACACACACACACATACACACACACACAGAGTACTTGGTGGTTCATGGTGACTCAGCGTTTCTGTGGGCGGAGCATCTGAGTCACCCTCAAACAACTACAGAGCCAATAATACATTCCTCAATCCATCCCTCCATCACTGCACACCTCCATCATCCCTCCATCATCCCTCCATCAGTTTCAGAGCAACATTAAAAAAGGATTTTCTCATATGATCACTTGTGTTCCCTGTCAGATCTGCTTGGTTTGTTGTTTTGTTTTGAAGCAAAAAATGTTGTTTTCTTCAGTGAAAAAACATTTGGTTGCATAACGTTTTAGCTCTCAACTCAACTTTTCAGCTATGACATCGGTTTTCTTGCACACAACAAGATTCCTTTCCATTCCTACATTGAATTAATTGACTTAACTTGACTCTTCTTTGTTCCAGTCATTCAATCATTAAGTTATATGATTTACGTTTTAAAAACCTTTACATTGCCATTGGTCCAAACAAAAACTCTCTCAGCATGTGTTGAGGTGTGATGGGGGTTAGAAAGTGATCTATCACATACATTACATAAAAAACAACTAATTCTGTGATTGGTTGAATTGGTTCCCTCTCTGAATGTTTACGGATATGATTTACAGTCTCCTGTCATGCTTTTCTTTTCTACCCCTGTGTTGGTTTCTTGTCAGCATTACCATAGCAACATCCAACCCAAACACCAAACAAAGGCACAGCTGAAAACACACACACACACACACACACACACACACACACACACACACACACACACACAGTAAGAGGTTACATAACAGGCAGTAACTCTAAGTCAGCCAACAACATTAACAGAGAAAGAGTTAAGGACAGTGAGGAGCGGTAGCCCAAAAAGAACGCTTTGTCTGAACATCTGCTAAGACGAGAACAGTTTGAGCAAAAGACAGAGATGAGTAAATGACTGAGATTAATGTGATCAACATGATGTGTGGGATTAATGGTAGCGATTGCCAAAGATTCCTATATGTAAGACTTGGTGTTCACTTCTTCAGATTGCTGATGGCGGTTGTATGATGAGTTGGTTGTGTGAGGATTAAAAGTATTGTGTATCTCCACTGTACATCTATTGAATGTTATCACTTAATACCTTCGGTGATAGAAAGCTCCACATTTATTTGGTTTTGATTTGAATGTACAATATGTAATTTCTTCAGTTAGGGGTCTCTGTCAAAACAAAAGTGTTATTGGATCACATCAGATGTTTCCTACTTCATGAATCTGACGGTGCAGAGAGAATAGGGTATTTAGAGAGTGAATTGGAGTCTCTGGTGAGTACTGAATTGAGTGAGGCAGTGACCTGTATTCAAACATAGACACACCCTTGGTGCCTGCTGTTGCTTGCTACTTGAAGGCAATGTACAGTAAAGTAATCTGGCTGTTTGGGGAAAATAAACACTACCACGTCTGTGTGACTCAGGCAGGTATATTCACAGGTGAGGTATTGTTCTAAAGTTTTATTCACGTTACTCATTCATAGACTAATTTCTCATTCCATCTAGAATATATGGCAACAGGCAACCAAAAAATAACCTCATTGTGACAATCAACAAGTTCACAATCAACAAAATGTATAAAAAAAAGTGTCGGCATTTTTATAAATTTAATGCAGAATTTAAACATATATTGAAGTGCTAAGTTGTAAGTGTTGGGTTTTGAATATTAATTAGCATAATTAATACAATTATTATAGTTTATTAATGAAATGTTGGTAACTATGAGTGATTAATGAACAAATGATATGCCTTTAGTCTCAAAGCCTGGAATTAATCAAATTGTTAATACTGTGAAAATATGGGTTAGGGTTAGATAAGAGTGTAGGCGTAAATCCGAGAACTGACCATCTCAACCAGCTGTTACTATAGTATGGGATTGTGCAAAATAATCACAGATGCTGCTCAGTTAAAATCAACAGTGTTTATTAAAGCTTTATCCAAAACATAAACCACCTACTTCAATAAACAGCAGTTGTTCTCTAGAACTAGCACCACAAAAACATAAGCAAGCCAAACATGAGTGGATGGAAATATGTGTGTGTTTGTGTGTGCGTGTGTGCATGTCCGTGTGTGTGTGTGTGTGTGTGTGTGTGTGCACGTGCGTGTGTGTGTGTGTGAGGAAGTCCCTTGTAAAGTCTACAAAGATGGCCGAACATGGCTTGGGAAGTCATGTGTAGTGGGCAGGATTCGGGGAAATCCCATTGGAGAGACTACAGGAAACGCTGAACGTGACTTGGTGAAGTCACACGACAACACGAATCCCGATGATGAGATTCAACTGAATCATATACCTGGGATTCAAAAATGGTGAATGTGAATGTGTGATGGGAGATCACTACATGTGTGCGAGTTTGCAAAGACGGCCGCTACGTCATCTTTGGTTTTGTGTGCAGTTTGACTGCACGCGAGATGAATTTAGAGGGATAATACCCACTGTCCCAAAAAGCTAATCGTGCTACCGAGAGGAGTTGCCTCTAAAGTCAAGCGCTGGGTCAGCATTAGCGTCCTAAAAGCTGATGAAGGCAGGCAGCGATCACACTGCGAAACAATCTGATGAAGGACCGGACCTCAGGGGTGCCATCTCCTTCTGAAGATAATTTCTTCCTTCTGCAGGCGGTGAGAAACGACTGGGTTATGCAGTGTTCTTTTATGGATCCAAAACAATAATGACGGATATTCTAACAAAAACGAAAGTAAAACAAAAACAGTCTCTGTCATGTCCAGCGAGGAGGGAACTGACGCTTAGCTCAAGCAAAATGAAAAATGTTTCTCAAGTTACACCCTTATGGTAGCAGTTGCAGGAAACTGGTGTCTTTTCACAACATAGCGCTCCCTTGGAATCAACGTGATTTGGGGTCTCCTGACCTTTAAACTGGGAGTGACGTCATTGTGATCCTGGCGGAGTTTCCTGGCTCAAAGCCAATAGGGACGGGATGAAAGTTTTGAGGGTGGGTCATACCTTGAGTTATAGTTTTTCACACCTTTTGGGCTTTGGTCCTGTTCCTTTGTTCTGTAACTCCTCATGTTGATAAGGCCCTAGTAGTTAGACTTTTGATTTCTCCTAGAGGCCTTCTCTTTGTTTGAGACATGAGGCATGGAGCCCCAGCATAAGTAAGTTGCTTAGTATGGTTATGAACTCTTTTTATCAAATGGAAGTTATGGTTACTCTGCTAATAGACGACCGCAGCATGTGTTTCTAGTCCTGACAATTATATAAATAATGTTGTCATAAGGAAGATATAGTTGTAGTCACTGAAGCACAAGTTTCTGCCATTTGTAGTCCTAAAATAATATTTACAGGTTATGTAGAAAATCGCCCGCTATCCAATCCTTCCCTTACCAGCCTGGACTACTTCCTGTGTGGGTGAGCCTCTAACTATCAGATCGGGATCATGATGTGAACAGATGACCACCATCCCTGGAGATTCTGGAACAAGGAGATCCTGGAGTAGGACAGTTTCTGTAGTTGGTCTGACAGCTCAGGTAATGACCCCATTAGTACTGCTGGGGGAGGTGAAGCAAATTCTGCTGTCAGTCAGATCTCCTCTTTTCATCAGATCCTCACTGACATCCACCATGTTGTATCATTTCTTTCCCAGGGACCTGAGCACGTCAAGAATACCACCATCACTACATCATGACGTAGCTCAGGGCAGTAGGTGGGCTTTGTAATGCCTCAGGTGAGTCTGATTAATATTAATAAGGCAGAAACAAGAAATAAAAAAAGATGCCTGACTGAACTTGACAGCTATTTCCCTTCAGGGGGGAGACGGACCTCAGAACTGGTGTCTCCAAGCTGTCTGACCTGAAGTGAGCTTGAAAGCCAGAAGCTGAAATTAATCTGATTTACATATCTGTCCAACAACTCTTCTACTGCTCCCCAAAACACATTCATGTTACTGCAGCACGTTCCTAACCTAAAACTTGTACAGTTCTTCTTCAGGTGGATTAGAATCAGATAGAATAGAATAGAATAGAATAGAATAGAATAGAGTAACTTCATTGATCCCAGACTTGGACATTTTTTTGTCACAGCAGCAGCAAAAAAACACTCTGTACAAAACATAAATAGAAAGCAAGATATATACAATGTATATATACAGTGCAAAATATACTATAAACAATAAACAAAAATAATATATACAACAAAACAGTAGAGCGATCAGAGTTGTCTCTGTCAGGCAGAGGTGAGAGAGTTATTGTATAAAGTGATGGCTTGTGGCAGGAAAGATTTCCTGTATCTGTTGTTATGACAACGAAGCTGAAGCAGCCTTCAGGAGAAGGTGCTCCGCTGTCTGACCAGTGTGAGTTGGAGAGGGTGGAGAGGATTATCCATGATGGATAACAGTTTTTTCAGTGTCCTCCTCTCCACCACAGCCTCCAGAGTGTCCTGTTTGCAGCCAATCACAGAGCCAGCCTTCCTGATCAGTTTGTTGAGTCTGTTGGTGTCGCTGGCTCCGATGCTGCTTCCCCAACAAACCAAAGCAAAGAAAAGTACACTGGCCACCACAGACTGATAAAAGATCTCCAACATCTTGCTGCACACGTTGAAGGATCTCAGCTTCCTCAGGAAGTAAAGTCTGCTCATCCCCTTCTTGTAAACAGCTTCAGTGTTAGATCTCCAGTCCAGTCTGTGGTTGATGGTAACACCAAGGTACTTATAATCCTCCACCGCCTCCACATCCTTTCCCAGAATGCACAGTGGTTGGGTAGCTGTCTTCCTTTTCTTCCTGAAATCAATCACCATCTCTCTAGTCTTGCTGATGTTCAGTTGCAGGTGATTCTGTCCAATCCACTCCACAAAGTTGTCTACCAGTGCCCTGTACTCCTCCTCCTGTCCCTCACTTATACACCCAATAACAGCCGAGTCATCAGAAAGTTCTGCAGGTGACACGACCCGGTGTTGTGCTGAAAGTCAGTGGTGTATAAGGTGAACAGGAAAGGAGACAGTACAGTCCCCTGTTGAGCTCCTGTATCACTAACCACAACATCAAACAGAACACTGCCCATACGGACAAACTGTGGCCTGCCTGTCAGGTAGTCAGTAATCCAGGAGATCACTGTGTCGTCTACACCCATCACCCGCAGCTTCTCCCCCAGTAGCAGTGGCTGAATGGTGTTAAAAGCACTAGAGAAATCATAGAATGTGATTCTCACAGTACCTCCTCCACCATCCAGGTGTGAATGGGCTCGTTGCAGCAGGTAGATGACAGCATCATCAACTCCCAAGTGGGGCTGGTAAGCAAATTGCAGAGGGTCTAGCAGGGCTCTCACCTGCGGCCTCAGGTTGGCCAAGACCAGTCTCTCCAGCACTTTCATCACCTAAGATGTGAGGGCCACTGGTCTGTAGTCATTAGCCCTTTTTACACAGCGTCTCCGCATTATCTCCAGAGCGGTGGTTCGCCAATTCTCTGCTGATGGTGATTCACACAGAGCAAAGCATTTCCGCCTTCATGTTTGTAATTCACACAGAAAGCCGTCAATGCGGCTCCTAAAGAGGCGTGACGGTACACATCATGTTGATGACGTCCCCAGGTGTTCCCCCAGGTGTTCCTCTTGTCTATCCAAACCCGCGGACCCGCAGTGTGAAAGAGGCTACTGAGGCCTGATGGTGTCATCTTCTTTGGAACAGGAACCAGGCAGGACGTCTTCCAAAGCACCGGTATTCTCTCCTGACCCAGGCTCAGGTAGGACAGGAGACAGCTGGCTGGCACATGTCTTCAGGGCTGATACCGTTGAGCCTGCCGCCTTCAGATGAGTCTCTCCAGCTGTCTCCTAACCTGGCCTGTAGTCACAGTCATGCGGGGGAGTGTGCTGGTACCTTCAGTGAAGGAGGAGGAGGAGGAGGAGGAGGAGAGGTGCTGTACAGGAGAGCTCACAGCAGGGGAGTGACGGGGTAGGGGAGGAAGCATTTGGGGCAGTGGGGGTGTGTGGGGGTTTGGAGGTGTCGGGGAGACGACAGAAGGCTGTGAACTGAACCTATTGAAGAAACTGTTCAGCTCGTCTGCCCTCTCCAGGCTGCCTGATGACAGTTTGCCACTCAGCTTAAGGCAGGAACACACTGGCCCAACGTTGGACGTCTGAAGCGTTTGGAGAGACTCGGACGAGGTCGGCAACTAATATGTTTGGTGTGTTCAGCTGCGTCGGAAGCTTTCTGCATTATTTTCAGCATTATTACTGGATTGCATTATAATGGCATAAGCCTTTTGCTAATGTTCATGTCACCTGCTATTTACCAGCTGTGTTTAAGGTTAAGTGACATGGTCAAATGGTCTGCTATTAGTATTGTACCACTAGTGTTGTTTAATGCTTCCTGTTAGCGATGTTGTTGTGCTTGTGTGCACAATCACTTTACCTACCTGTTATTAATATACTTAATTGAAGACCACAACCTCTCTGCATTCTTCTTGATGGTGGTGGTTACACACTCCAACCCAACTATAGTTAGTCCGAGTACAGCTCAGTTGGGCAGCCATCAGTGCCACCAGGAGCTTCAGTGCAGATCCCATTTCACCCAACTGGTGTCCAAGTTACCATCAAATTTACATTTTACATTTACATTTAGGGCATTTATCTTTTGTCCAAAGCTACTTACAGTAATTCATACATATATTCATACACTCATGGCGGTGGCTGACGTGCAAGGTGCTGACCAGTACATCAGGAGCAATTTGGGTTTCAGTATGTCCAAGGATGCTTCAACATGCAGACCAGGGGAATCAAACCAGCCGCCTTCCAATAACAATATGCTGGATATTACGCTGAGCCACAGCCGCCCTTGACTTGCAGGTTGGGTTTATGAGGTAGGTAGCCAGTGGACAAGCAACTTCCAAGAAGTCATACTTCACCTGCCAAAAGAGGGGAAATCACAGAATAGGGAGTAATGGCTCATGGCATCTATGGCAAACACATAGGAACTTGCACTTGGTCCTCAATGGTTCTGACTAGGGATGTATGGTGATAAGGATTTAGCGATTCCGATGCTTTATCGATTCCTGTTTATCGATCCGTTTTTTTATCGATTCCCAAATAGGCTGAAAAACATGTAGAGCATGAGTACAAAAAAGAATACAACCTGGTTTATTAATATAAATCTTAATTATTCACTGCTGAGAATGAACAATACTCAAATGAGTCCTCAATAAACAAATAAACAATACTCAAATGAGTAAAATGAGTCCACAAGTCAAGTGGCTATTGGCTAAGGATAATCCCATAGAGGAACAAGAGGAACAACAAACAAGGAACGGGCAGGGCTGGGCTGATTAAATTAACCTCATTTTTATCATTATCACATGACGTTAGCCAGTTGTTTAATTTTACCTGCTGTGCTAGTGCTAGCACTGGTGCTGCTAAGTGCGTCAAACACACGACATTGCTGGAGTATAAAGCCATGTTGTGTGGCCAAATGCTTGGACATATTAGTTGTATTACCGCCTTTGGCGCGCAGATCCCTCTTACAGGTATTACAGGTGACGATCCCCGAAGTGTCGTCCTTCTTTGTGAAATTGCAGCCAGACTTTGGATCATTTTCGCCGGGACGACACCTCTGCTCTGCAGCAGCTTGTGTGTGTGACATCACCGCAAATTTGCGAGTAGGGTACGTTTGTTTACAGCGCCGGCGCAGCTCGGGAAAAATCGATAGCGGAATCGTAAAGAGTTTTTGTTAGTGATTCCAAAGAATCATTTGACTCGGAACCGGTTCCCAAACGAAACCGGTTAACGATGCCCATCCCTAGTTCTGACCCTCAGACACCCCTGGATGCAAGTGCCGACTTATTGATCGTCCCTCGCCGAATGCTTGCTTTTCCTCAACTACCTGATCTCAGCCAGTTTACATTTTACTGAGACATGGCAGAAGCTGTTGTTTGGTAACCAGTAAACTGCGCAAGGCTATCAGGAAGTGGAAAGATACCTGCTGAGACAAGTCCAGGTGAACTGCTTTGCCGAGGAACTTCAGCACCTAATCCCCTGAATACGTTGATCAACTGCAGGGTCGGAGGTAGACTGCATGTTTTGCTTGACACAGAAACTCAGAGACCGAGACCCTTGTCATCCAGTGTCTGAGCAGATCTTTGCAGAACTCAGCCGAAAGTATTGGATCCTCAATGGATGAGAGGCATCAGCACCTCTGCCATGATTGTCAGAGATGGAGGGAAAAACCTACACTCCCGCCGATTGCAGACTTCCCCTCAGCGGTTACTGAAACCACATTTGTTTTCTACAGGCATGATTTCTTTGGTCCCTTCATGGTCAGTGTTAGATGGAGCAAAGAAAAGCGTGGATATCACATAGGTGCCTTACTACTCAGGTTGTGCACATAGTTGTCTTGAGTGGTATTGTATAAAAGGCCTTTATTTTGAAGTAGCCCTCCTTCCTGCTGTCACATGACGGGACAACAGCACAGCTTGGAGGAGCTAGAAGAACAATAGCAGGTAGCCATGCAAACTAAGTTTCACTTTCCTTTGAGAGTTCATTGTTCCTAAAATATCTGAGACCTGAGATTACCTGTGTTTTCTTTGACGTGTGTTTTGGAAGTGTGCTTGTCTTGACACTCCGGGTTTAAGTGAATGAAGAAACGTGAGTATCATTCATAACGCAGTATTTTATTACCTCGTAAACCTGTTAGAACGTGTCGGCAGTGATGTGTGTGTTTTCTCGTTGTCATGTCTGTTAACCTCACCTTGTTAAAGGTGCAGTGTGATTTCCTACACCTCATGTTAATCGTAATATGTATGCATTTGGTCATTTTTGGGGATAAATCTGAATGTATACACAGCAGATAAATGAGTATAAATTTATGTTTATTGTTTATGTGAAATACATATAAGAAAGGAACAAGGTGGAAATAATATTGATTATTATTATCTGTTATTATTTCAGAACTGTGTACACATGTGTGTGCGACCTTCTGAGTGTCATAATAAAGCCCACCACCTTGAGCAGACGCCGATCTTCATTCCTTTGTGTCCTGACCGATACACCATCTTGGATGCTGTTATCACCTAAAAGAATCAGCCTTAGTTCTCTACCTCCCTAACAGGTATGGAGCAGGGATGCCCAACACATCCAACTATTGTACCACACTTTGGGAGCATTTGGGGGAGAAAAATGATATCGATCAAAGCTGCTCTGTATGCCACAATCCAGATGCAGACTGTACCAGAGGAAGTTCTGTGCTCTGTACTGATTAGTTAGAAGGCATCCTAAACTCAGAGCCCTGGGGTGTGACGTCACAGACCCAGGCCAGGTTGCACTTAAATCTACAGACTGGCGTTGTTGCCATGACCATGGACCCACAGCTCTCGAGAGCGCTCTCGCTGGCAGCCATCCCAAGAACAGATTGAAGGATTGGCACAAGAGACAACCAGTCCTTCTATGGGACAGCAAATATGACAGTGCAAATTTGGGGGGCTGTAATGAAGGACTTGTTAGCTTGCGTAATATAGTTGTACTATAGTAGTTAAGTCATTTAATTTAATAGTAGGGATCAGCCTATCCACACCCTTTTATTGTCCTGTGGTAGGGATAAGCCAAACAATGCCCTGGCTATAGTATTTGCCTACCTGCAAAACAAGTCGTTTGCAGTCAAAAGTGGATGAGAAGTAAAGGCATCTGATGTTAATCAAATTTTGAGTTTGCCATCTGTGATTTATCCATGCTAGTAGTTAGTAACAATTATGCTAAATCTGAGGTTGTAACTACCATGTTGTAATCCTCTAGAGCCATCTGCATGTTGTTGTAATTGATTTCAGCATGACTACCAGTCACTTATTTAGCAGCTAGGTTTAAGGGTTAGGGTTAGGGTTAACTTAACCCATCGCCATGAATGCTGTGCTGCCGTCCCGATCTACGTTTAAAGATTGCTGTGTGGTCAGGTTTAAGAAAGACTGTGGATTCAGACATAGTGCTTTGAACTGTTTTTCTCCAGTGTGTCGACGATTTGTAATTACTGTTGTATAAAAAAATTTTTTTCCTTCATATTACCCTGTTCTACTTCACTTAGTTTCTGTATAAATATACACAATGGCAAGTACATTTGATAGCTGAAAGCGGATGCTAAAATAACTATGGATGGGTTTGCTAGTCCTAGTTTGCCAAAAAGTACTTGTGTTTGGCTCGGTGGAATTACTAACAGTAGGGCTGTAGGACACTCAAAGTTCATGTATGATGATTATGCAGATACAGGTTTACGTCGGAGTACCAGGTAGTACTCCTGTTAGTAGTTCCATGAGGGAGGGCCCCCACACTTTGACTCTTGGCAGTAATATTGATGCCATTCACCATCTCACAGATACGGTTGGGCAGTTTGGTGCTCAAATTGGTGAATCTATTATAGCAAAGTTGGTGTTGTGAACATGAATAGTGATCACCAGACTGCTTCTACCACCCAGAACACACACTGTGATGTTAACAGGCATGGCCTCCCACGTGTGACAGTCCATGTTAACTCTGATAAAGGACTCCAGGCATTCAGAGGTGACAACACTGACAAATACCCAGTCCAGGACTGGATTGAATTGACTAAGACTCATCTCAGAAACCACATCAGACTGAATTACCCTGCTAATAACACCTCCCTATCCCAACTAACTGACCTGTATTCAGAGGGAGGCAGTGCAGGTCACACCACAAACTCCCAAACTGATGTCTTGTCTGAGGCTGAGACAATTTACACATCTGTTAGAGACTCATGTACTGACTCTGAAGTTGTTGTTTATCAGAACATTTACAGAGCTGGCAGCAGTGACAGTCTTTTCTAGACACCTGTGGCGATGGGTGGAACAGTGAAAATAGGCAGAATGTTAGACAGTGGTTTAATGGCCTGCAGCATCAGTGAGACAGCTGAGATGAAACTGAGAGAGGCTTGGGTGATAATGGACCAAAAAAAGGCTGATGTAAATGTAGTCTATGGATGTGGTGGACTTCGTGTTAAGCAAAAGAGTGCTTTTGATGTGGAGATGGAAGCATATGGTTGTAAGATGTTGGCCCCCACACTTGTTGTTTCAGAAAAGCATGATGAGTTGATACTAGGGATCAATGTTATAAAACACAATCTCAGTCTAAGCTATGTGGGTACTATGGGAGACAGTGTCTAGCCCCTGCCCAACCAGAGACCCAGAAACTGTACAGTTCATGTCTATACTCTCTGACCTTAGACCTTAGAGGTGAAGATATTCCTGACAAGGTCGGTACAGTCAGGTGTAACTTAGCCGCCTTACTCGAGCCTGGCCATGAGTATCTCATCTGGGGAAAACAGCACTAAAGCACTGCTCTTTCCCCAGGCACCACCATCATTACAGAGCCCACAACATCCTGCTTAGCTCCAGAGGTGTTTTGGTTGCAAAGATTGTAACTACTATGTGGGGAGGCAGGTGGGTCCCACTGATGCTGATCAATACATCTGACAAGCCGGTGCTGGTGAGGCGCAATGAAAAACTGGCTGATATCTACTAGGGATGCAACAATATTCAGTATTTTACCGAATCGTTCAATACGCCCTGTTCGGTTCAATGCACAACAGCAAACAACGGCATTTTCGGTACGTTTCCCCGTCACAAAACTTTTTCAAAACTCTGTGCAGCCGCGCATGCTGTGTGATCCCCTCAGGAGCAGAGGCATGAGAGCAGCACATTGTTTAGGCTCACCCTCCCGCACCCATTTTAGTAGTAAAGTGATCCCAGAACTTTATGAAGTATGCCGGGGGGATATTGAAAACGAACTGAGGCAAGCACCCTACCTTGCTCTCTCCACCAATAGCTGGACCTCCCGTGAACAGCGCTGCGCCGCTATACTCCTTTTCAATGTTAGCAGCTTTATAGCGGGTGTTTGTGGGCTGCCGCGGTCTTCTCGTAAAAAAAGCGCCCCCCCCTGGCTGACGGTGACAAGCGTCCGTTCGTCTGGGGAAGAGACGGTCGTTATCGCCGTCAGCGGGGGTGACGAGCGTCCGTTCGTCCGCCCGTCCACGGGCTCCTCGCTGTCAGCTGGGGGACGGACGGACGAACGGATGCTCGTCCCCCCCGCTGACAGCGATAACGACCGTCTCTCCCCCCCCGACTGACGGTGCGCCACTACACTAAAAAACTTCTGGGGAGAATCCTGATACTTGATTGGGAAATGAGGGGCTTTGTGCTGCAGACTCATCTGCAGACTCAACTGTATGAGAGCCACACAAGTGAACACCTGGCTGAAGAACTAGTGCATGCAGTTACTGAATGGAAGCTAGAGAGAGCAAATATCCAAATTCCTGTAACCACAGACAAGAATTGTGCAATTATTTTTACAATGCAATATTGCCTTTGCTAGTCTGAGTAGTTTTATATTAAGATATTGAAACCGTACCGTTACCGTGGCCCAAAAACCGTGATGCATACCGAACCGTGGGAAAACTGTACCGTTGCATCCATAATATCTACCCCTGTCTACTGCTTGAGGACGTGGACGTTGCTGAGAGCTCAGAAGATCCCCTGGTCAGCTGCACTCAATCAGCTGTGTCACCTTCTGCTAATGCAAATTCTGCCAAAGACAAGCTTAGGTCAGTTGGGCTCAGTACCGATGACGGTGAGTTTTGTGATGTGTCACTGTCAGAGGACTGTAAGAGGAGGATGGCTGACCTTGTTTTGCAGTATGAGGACGTCTTTTCACGCCACCATCTTGACTGTGGGGAGGCAAAGGGCTTTGTACACTGCATACACCTGTCAGATAGCAGACCACTGAGACTCCCATATAGAAGAGTGCCGCCCGGCCAGTACCAGAAGCTATGCCAGGTGCTGAGTGAGATGGAGGAAAAAAGAAATCAACCGAAAAATAACCAGTAAATATGCATCATCATTGGTGCCTGTGTGGAAAAAAAGGGAGATCTGCACATCTGTACAGACTTCTGCTGGTTGAATAATAGGACCCTGAAGGACGCTCATCCCCTTCCTCACCAGGCAGATTGTTTGGCAGCGCTGGGAGGCAATTGTCTTTTCAGCACAATGGATTTGACTTTTGGCGTCTACAACATGCCACTCCATGACGAAGACAGGAAATTCTCAGCCTTTACCACTCCCATGAGCCTGTATGAGTATAACCCTCTGCCGCAGGGTCTTTGCAACAGCCCTGGGACCTTTATGCACATGATGACCAGCATTTTCAGGGGCCAAAACTATTTGAGTCTGATACGCTACTTGGATGATCTGTTGGTGTTCGCACCTGATGAGGAGACTGTCTTGCTGTGCCTGGGGACGGTGTTTGAGAGGCTGTGGGCCATAACTTTAAGCTGGCCCCCAAAAAGTGTTTCTTCCTCAGGCCATCTGTAAAGTTTCTCGGCCACGTGATTGATAAGAATGGTGTTTCAACAAACCCCAATAAGGTTGAGAATGTCACACACAAGACAAGCACTGATCTCATGGAGCCTGATGGCGTGACGCCATCCCGAAGCGGGACGACACTATCAACTCTATGATGCCAAGCCGCTCTTTAATTTATTGAAGGGTGAGAAAAGAAAGGGCAAGCAACATAAAAACAAACTGTCAAGCAGGAGGTTGTGTGCATCTGACTGGACACCGGAGCTGGAACAGGCATTTAAAAACCTGAAGCCTTCACTGGTTCACAGTGTCGTCCTGGCTCATCCTGACTTCTCCCGTCCCTTCATGCTGTCAACTGATGCATCCTTGGATGGCATAGGTGCTGTTTTGTCTCAAATTCAGGAGGGTGAAACACGATCCAGACCCATTGCTTTCGCCAGCAAGTGGCTAGTCAGCAACAAGTTCAGTCACTCGCTGAAAGGCCACAAATTCACAGTTTGGATGGACGAGAATCCGTTTACTCACATTCTGACAAAGCTGAAGCTGGACTGTTGTGAACAGCAATGGGTGGCCAAGTTGGTGAGTTACAACTTTGATAGCAGAATGTTCAGTAGCTGATGCCCTGAGCCTTGTAGCATTTGTCAAGGACAGTGTTGGCCACAGGCTGCTCGCTGAACCCTATGCAGGTCTTCTCGCTGATGTCAAAGGTATGTCGAGTACTTCTACCCAAAATGCCTTCAGGTCATCCAGTGGACACAATAAAGTCTCTCCAGTGAGTGACATTGCCTAGTCTTCATGCAGTCCACTTCGCATACACACTCAGTCTGTCGCAATGGAGGATGTGTCTGCTGTGCTACAGTCACATGTTGAGTGGGATGCTGGTCTTAGGGCCTGTGCTGTTGAAATGTTGCAATATCTACCTCAGTTGGTACACCTGGACAGGATGCCTTATCTGCCTACACAGAAAAGGACCTCCATGATAAGCAGTTGGAGGATAGGACTCTCTCTTGTGTTCTGTCCTATGTTGAGAGACGTAAGAGGCTTTCTTGGAAGGAAAGATTTAAAGAGTCTGTCTCTGTCACAAGACACTCGAAGCACTGGCATAGGCTCGCTGTTAGCAATGGTGTGCTGTACAGGATTTCAAGGGACCAGAAAACCAAGGCAAATCGTTTCTAGTATGTTGTTCCTGACTCGCTCAAGGCTGAAGTTCTGCATGGAGTTCACGACGGAGCCATACATCAAGCTCAGTACAGGAGCCTCAGCTTGATGATACAGAGGTTTTTCTGGCCAAACCTTGACAGGGACGTGAAAGACTATATCCGTCATTGTCAGCGATGCATTGTCAGCAAGACAGTCGAGCCTGAGGGAAGGGCCCCCCTGGAGAGCATAACATGATCTAGGCCACTGGAGTTGGTCTGTATTGACTTTTGGTCTGCCGAGGACTCCGGAAACAGGTCTGTTGATGTCTTGGTGATAACAGGCCATTTCACATGAATGGCTCAGGCATTTTCATGTAAAGACCAGACGGCTTAGCAGGTGGCAAGGGCTCTCTCGAACCGGTATTTCTGTGTCTTTGGATTCCCAGAGAGGGTCCATCGTGACCAAGGAGCTAACTTTGAGAGTCAGCTGATAAGTGAGCTCCTCAGGATCTCAGGTGTCAAGAAATCAGTCACCACTCCACACCACCCAGTGGGAAACGGAAGCGTGGAACAATTCAATCGCACCTCAGGTGACATGATCCTTGTGTTGTCCCCTGAAGAGAATGCTGACCGGCCGCCAGAGTCGGCCCGAGGCATAAGCGAACTAAGAGCCCGCTTGGGGCCCCTTGGCCACCAGGGTTAGGGTTAGGGTTAGGGTATATATATGGTATATATATATATGATTATTATTATAATTATTTTTTACATATTAAAGACATTTAACAAGTAACATGAATTAATAAATAATTCTAGACAAGATGATTCTGATTTCATGATCATATACCTGCCGACAACTTATGCACTATGTATTAATACAATTTATAATGTAACATTATAGTGAGATATTTGTGTCAATAAATGTCAAGCACAGGTGACTCCGCGGTGGAGGGAGGGGGGCCCTCAAGTCAAATTATGTTTGGGCCACCAAAAGGCTTGTGCCGCAGTGCTCAGAGACTCGAGTGTTCATGTACAACTGCACAGCCCATGAGACGACGGGCTATCCCCCCTTTAACCTTATGTTTGGCTGTGTCCCTCGCCTACCTGTTGATGTCATCCTCCATTCTGTCCTTCATGTTACAGATGCACCACAGTGGTTACACACTTCAACCCAGCTATAGTTACATTCGGTCTGGATTTGTGAACACTAAAAATTGGCAATAGCCTAATGTTTTTGAAGTGGAACAACCTGAAACTGACTGCTGTGAATGGCCATAATTTGCTAACCAAATGCAATAACATAATGCAGAGCATAGTAAACATGATATGGAAAGTCAGTCTGATTATCATACTCATAAATAATTAAAATAATGATTTACAATATTTTCATGCAAATAACCCGATTTTATTCGGTTTATTTGATTTGAAAATCTCCTGTAGAAGAGAATAGTTTGAGGCACCCCAGTAGCTCAGTTGGTAGAGTATGTTAGTGCTTTGACTGAACAATAAAAGGTGTAATGGTTTGGCATAAAAAGTACCGATACTTGATTTAAAGTGAGCCACAGTTTTTATCTACATAGTAACAGGAAGTGGTAGTGAGTGTTAGACTGAAGGTTCCTGAACTGGAAAAATGAAATACTACAATAACAGGCACTGACTTTCACTGTCAACACTCATTTATTCACAGACGTCTTTATTTTTAACAAACAGAATCATCAGAGAAACAACAAGACTGCAAACACACCAATACAGCTCAGTGTGTATGCATCTGTGTGTGTTTGTGTGTTGAGGTGTGGGTGGAGGGGGTATTAGTCACCAGAAATGGCACAGAGCCTCTCTCTCTCAGTAAGTGGGTCACTCCATCTGGTGCAGAATATGGAAAAACAGCAACTCTACGTCTTCAACCAAATGGTTCTACACAAAAATCTGTCAGTCTGAAGTCAGTATAAAGTAACAACAGTTACACATGAACTGATCAGCTGGTTGTGTCACTTGTAGTCTTTTAAATGTTAGATCTTCTGTAAATCCAGCACCACATGATTTTACCTCTTATATCTCATTAATGGTTACCACAAAATACATATGAATTCTTCGTTCAAAATCCAGGAGCTCCAAATATTAAGAGTTAGCTGTAGGAAAGGGGTTTATTAATGAAGTATCTGCAAAAAAAATTATTTTAAAATGCAATTTTTGTCCAAGTTTGCAGGGTGGAAATTCTCATCAACATGTGATTGAAAAGCACATTTGTATGCATGAATGTGAGAGTGTTCATTTATCTGGTGGAGATTTGCATTCATATGTGAAAGAAGACAGTCACTTGTGATAATGGCCAGCTCACATTTAATATGACTATTTGCATATTTCAGTTTTGCTTTAGTTCACATGTTGAAATCGACATTGCATGTAAAAATTTGAAATCACATATGAAGAAGCAAATTTTATGTGATTTCATGTGTCTGTTTTGTGTCCATATGTGGCAATTTTAAATAACGCGAAAAAAGCCAAACACATGTGTATGCAAGTCAAACTGAATTTGTGATTTTCATATCAGAAAAGGCTCATTTCAAATGTCTTGTTAGTGAGTTGTCAATATGAATAAGCCATGAAATCAATGCAGATCACAGCTGGACTAATTCATTAATAAAGGTACTTTATCATATAAAGCTATAAAGTTTTCATTTGATCATGAGCTAAATGTAAATAATCTTCAACCGAAAAATAATGGTTATTCAGATTATGACAGTTTTACTGGTAAGTTGTGTCCTCCTGAAGTTTTAATACATCCAGTTTATTTGTTAGTCAGCATTTCATCGAAAACATGAATCAGTAGTTTGACAAAAAGAAAATCTCGACTCAAGGTCAACTTGCTGGATTTCTAGCTCTCTGTCCCACTTATGTTGAACTTGATCTTTTATGCTTGAAGTGCGTCAGTTGATTAATATGAAAGGTTTTGTTTTTGACAGGTTTTTGAGCGAAACAGGGTGTCCTTCCCGATAGGTTAAAGGTCAGTGTGCGAAACACCATGTAGATATACAACACAACATAATGAAACATCCTGCCTTGAAAACGAAATGTTACCGCAAACACTTTCAAAAGAAATTTTAACTTGATTCTGATTGCTTTTTGAGCTTCAAACCACATCTTTTGTTTTGTTTATATGGTCCATCTAAAGTCAGTTTAATGGGTGGTGAGTTATTGTTTTGTGAGTTATTTGTTATTGTTTGATTTCTATCAAGGTCAAGAAAAAAACTCTGAGAAAAACATGTGAACGGCATCTCTTAAATGATCTGCCAACTCAAAGTGAATGTTGGAGACTGTTTTATACCTTTTAATTTCACTTTATCTTTTGAATAAGAATTTTTACTGTGCATAAGGAGAAGTTTATCAGACTCTAACCTGCATTAACTGATTGTTTGGCCACTTGGAACGAGTAGAAACAAGTTGTAAACACAACATATTATAACTACACACTCAGCAAAAGAAGAGAAACAATTACATTCATTTGGAGTTGTGTTTCTGACCAGCAGATGAATGTAAATCATTTATTCTCACTGTTGATCTCCACTAACTTAAGGAGGTATAAGCCTACCGGTCTTTAGCTGCTAAACACTCCACTGTGTTCACAGGCTAGTTGCTAAGTTTGTCCATCTGCTGTTTGGGGCTGGGCAGGCACTGTACAGTGGTTTATTGGAGCTTTGTTTGTTGGATCGGCTGTGTGCCAGATATCTAACACCAAAACAGTAAATCTGTGGGCTATAGAACCAAAACTGTGAGTTGAAAGAAACTAAAAACCTCAACCATGGCATTGCATTCCCTGTTGCTTACTGATGAGCAGTGATGGGAATAACAACATTAAAATAAATGGCATTACTAACGGGTAATCTAACTAATTACTATTTCCATCATTACAACGCTGTTACCGTTAGCGTCAATTAAATGTGGCGTGTTATAAAATGAAGCTGCTCATTGAAGCTATTGTCATCCGAATCGGCTCTGAGCCACCGGAGATGCAAAGCTGTTGTTTTCTCTCTTTGGTGAGGGAGGAGGGAGGGGCGAGACAACTGCATAAGTGATGATGATTGGATAAAGTTGAGTAAGAGTTTGTAAGCTAATCAGAGGCAGTGTTCAGTACACACACAATGCCACACACACACACACACAAACTAGAAGAGGTTAGCTGCAGCAATGGCGAGTCCAGAGGGAAAGATGGTGTTTGTGTGGAAGTACAGACACTACTTTAATCTCCTTGAGGTAAAAGGCAAGAAACGTACATGTGAAGTGTACATTTTGTCCCAGAGCAAAGTGTATGTCCACGTCCGTTGTAAGCAACTCTAATCTAATGAAGCATCTCAACGGCACACGCTTCTACAACACTAGTGGCCAAAAACACTTTTGTTGACATAGTTGATGATGAAAACAGGCTAGGTGTGGCTGACGTGAGCTCAGCCGACAAAGAAGGACACAAAGCCATGTCGCCCCAGCAGCTACAGCTGTTGGTACCTGTTTATGCAGTTCTACTCTCTGCAACTGGCTTGTGAAACCTGCCTAGAATAAAATCTAATTTTTAGACATAGTTAAACTTAAAAAGTAGAAGAAATAGTTACTTTCCCTGGTAACTAGTTACTTTTATAGTGGAGTAATTCAGTTACTAACTTTGTTACTTTTTGGGAGATGTAACTAATAACTATAACTAATTACTTTTTAAAAGTAACGTGCCCAACACTGCTGAAAAGGGGTAAATAAAGATAAATTTGAGGAGAGAGGTTTTGATTCTTATCAATTGTGATCCTTCCTAATTTGCCGATAAATGACCATATCCTAGTGACATTTGATTATAGATGAAATTCAGCCAAAATGAAAACAAAAAATGATGATAGATTTAAAAACATATTCTATGAATAAAAAAAACCTGAAAGGTACAACCTCTGTGGCGGTCTGTGTTGTTTGATTAAAGTTTTCACTGAAAAGCATTAAGGCTTCTATTTGCCTCTGAGAGCAGGTTTTCTGGACCGATCTGTGTGTGCGTTTGACTGTTAACAGTCATTAACAGCAGACTCAGATTTGCTCTATCCTCAACAACAAAACAGAGATGAGGCCAAACTTTATCCTTTGATTTTACTGTTAAGTCTAACTGAATAACCCTGCTGCCATCTGGCAAGCAATACACAAGTATCCTGCGCTGTACCACCAGACTACCATCTAGCTTCTTTTCCTCGGGCTGTGAGACTCCTCAATTCATCCTCAACACTTCACCATGAAACTGTATTGTTGCGACTTGATTATTATTTATTCTTTTGTCCATTTATTTTTCATTTGTGTGATTGTGCCTGTTTTTCTTAATTTTGATGATTACCTCCGCCAAAGGAGACCAAGACCAAGGGATAAAGAGGTTACAGACAATGGATGAATGTATGGAGGTCCCAAAAGTAATTTGGTGCTCTTCGTATGTAAATTCTTGAGGGAAAACTTTACTGCACATGATGAATATCTCTTTAAAATACTGCTAGCAAGGAAAAAAGCAATCACTAGCCAATGGGCTAAGGAGCACGGCCAATAGAGATCCAATGGCTGGCAGTTGTTGAGATCTTTTTGATGGAGAAATTGCCATGTACACTGGCACTGCAAGTAGCACAATTTGACAGAAAATGGGAAAATGGACACTTAATGAGACTCAAAATGAGGACATTGGCATGAAATAATAATTAATAGACAAAAACATTTATGTATAATACAAGACACTTCTCAAGCAGTGTATGTTTTTGCTGGTTTTGTTTGTTGGTTGTTATATATTAAAAATATGCAATAAAGATTAAAGTGACAAGAAAATCATAAGTATACATAATAAGACCTGTTTAGATTTATGGAGACTTACACAAAGTGAAGTTTGAATCAATGTTTTTGTGAAATCCTCTGAAGAATTCCCTCTTGAAGACTGAAACTGACACATCAGAACCTCATCAGATACATGATGGAAAAAACTCCTCATAGTGGGCTCATGTGGAAAATGAATCTTCATTTATAAAAATAGTCAATAAACAAGATGAAAATATTAAGTTATAATCATGATTTATGTTAATGATTATAAGGCCAATACATTACAATACAATGAAGGATATGATTTGATGTACCCTCTTGAAATGCAAGGAATTATATTTTTTGTCTTTCGTTTCCTAATAGGAGGAGTTAAAGGAGCTTGAAAACTAATTAAACTGTGCACATACCTGTGGCGAAAAGTTATGTGTTTTCGATTTTGATAAAATGGCCCCGCAACACCGCCTCACCTGTGTGTTGAAACTCTTCTATCTAGATCTATATATCTATACTTTTTTGAATAGCCCCTGCAGCTAGTTTGATGCACATGTATGGAATTTGGAACTAATATCTACTGCACCTACATCTACAACAAAGTGTGCCATGACTTAAGCCCAACAGAAAGTTAGTATATAGAATATTTTTGGCTAACCCGATCGACTTTTAATTTATTACAGGCCAAAACTTAAAAGGTTTTTTTGAACCATGCTGTATATCTACTGTTCGTGGTTGAATCTGCCACAAACTTCACACTGGGTAAGAGTCCAATCCTGAACACATTTATACGCCAATGTTCTGTTACCCTTGCACTTCTGCCTCTGTTGGAGAGGGGTCAAGCATGTTCATCACTGTTTGCAGTTTAATTATTAAAATTGATTGACTGTGAAGTAAAAGACATGCTTCTGTTCTGTTTCTATAATTCACTGAGATAAATCGCTTCATTGTGATGAGTCATTGATGAATTAAAGAAGTAATTGTTTATTCTCAGAGAATATATAGATAGATACACAATATGGCCAACAGTGTATGGACAGCCTTGTCTATGTTCTTAAGTGTATTTTTGGTCAATAACCAACACAAACAACTCAGTCTCTAGTAAGGAGAACGGGGTGGCAATATTAGTGCATAAGACGCTAAATTCTGTTGTATGATGTTGGATCATATATATACAGGCCAGCATTGAAGGGGTAAAAGTTAATATACTGTATGTAATGTGTATGCTCCAGACAAAAAGATGATAACAACTTAATTTATATAGTTAACACAACATTTGGGAGAAACTGCGGAGGGCCAGATGTTGATTGTTGATTGCATGTGCAAGGTCCCCAATTAGATTGCGCAACATACCTATCATAAACCTGTGCCAAGGAATAGAGTAGCCATACAGCAGATGATGAAAGACCTTGTTATGGTCGACACATGGAGGTTGGTTTATCCACAAGCAAAAGAGTATACCCTCTTTTCACATTTGCATAAATCATACTCAAGGGAGTCACGTGGGATTGCTGAGGAACATGGCCGCCTGAACTGATTCTCCCAAAGGGAAAACCAAATATCTTCCAAATTTGACATATAGAAAACTCTTTATATTGCCAAAACAACGGCTGGAGTTTCTCATTAAGTTTAACTTAATTCCGATTAAACACCGATATTCAACATTGACAGTAAATAATGCCAAGACCAGAGCTGCATGACAAGTGATGAGCTTCACTAGCATGCCAGGTGAGGTGCAGCATGCCAAACAAGTGGGTCCCATAGCCGCCTCTGTGAAGGGGGATGAAAGGAGACAATCAAAAGTTGTGTCAGCTATGAAAGCCTCTCTGGAGAAAGCCATGGAGGAAATCGGCCAGGTGAGAAAACAACTGGCGGTCCTGCAGACCAACATTAAGCAGTTTAAACATGACAATGTGGGGCTCCGAACAGCATCCTACAAAAACTGGAAGAATCAGAGAGTCGGATTTCACAGCTGGAGGATGAAAATGTAGGCGTTCAAGCCAAGCAGCAGATAAGAATGCCAGAAAGTGTGAGGAACTCAATGCCCCTGTTCAAGACACTGCTAACTGTAACACAGAATCAATTTTAAAATTTTGGTGCTTGCTTTTAGAGCCCTTCATGGTCAAGCACCCCCTTACATCTCTGACCTGAGTAAACTTCATGTACCCGTACTATGAGGTCACCCACTTTAAGACCTGTGGTGACCGGTCCTTTCAGGCAGTGGCACCCAAACTTTGGAATGCCCTGCCTAATATCTTAAATTGTTTTACTCATTGTATTTTTATGTTTTTACTGTTGTATTTTATTTTACTGTGAAGCACTTCGAGATTTTATCTGTGAAAAGTGCTATATAAATAAAATTTACTTACTTACTTAACAGGGATAGATGTCAGAACGTCAAGTTGGTGGGGCTAAAAGAGAAGCTGGAGGATGGCAAGCAGGCAGTGTGTGAGGAAAATAATCACGGAGGGTTTAAAATTGAAAAGATATCATGGTATGGCTGACTTTATGAGGTTAATCAGTTGGAACATGAATGAATCCCAGAACCCAGTAAAATGGAAGAAATGCTTGACTCCTAACAAGCCGATGTAGCATTTATACAGGAGACCCATTTAGATGACTCAGAGATAATTACATTTAAGAGAGACTAGGTTGGCCAGATATTATTTTTGATTTATTTATGTAAGGTAACATGTTCTTTCTCACAAACATGGAGATGCTGCTATCTGCTGATACATGCTGATGTTAAGCTTGCTAAAACTTTACTTATTTTGCATTCATAAATGTATTTATTTTTTACAAAGTTTAGTTTTTTGATTACCTTTGGACATCTGTTTAGTTAAATTGTTTTAATTTAAAATAAGTGCACTGCGGACAGAGTGCAGATCTAAGCAAACATTGAAGCATACAGAAACAATGCAGACAATAACAACAATGATATCGGCATCGACATTAGCCACTGAAAAAGCCGCATCGGTCGACCACTACCCTTTAAGATGTCCATGAATTAACTATACTGTCATTTGCATATAGTAATTGACTTTATGAATTTCAATTGTTTATATCACAGCTTTGCATGTTGGCTGATATTTACCTAACTTTCTGTCCCTCCACACCAAGGATGCCTGTTTTTAAATTCCCAAGCTCAACTCTCAGTCCACAAGGCGTTGCATTGTATTCACACACCACACACACACACGCATCGCTGTGTCTGCTGATTGACACTGCTGCTGTGCCGTGGTTGCTCAATAAAGAAAGTTGCTAACAAGTTATCCACCTAGCTTGCGAACAGAGATGCTCATTAGGGAGCACAATTAGCATTTAATCTAGCTATAAAATTATCTTGCTTACTTAGCTAGTGAGTAAGCTGGATTTCACGGTAAAACTATTAAACACTAACCGACGTTGAGAACATTGCTACAGCTAGCTAACTTCAGTTATATAATGATTACAGGGGATTTCACTCAGGTACAAGATGGGGTTCTAGATAAAACTTCACCCACTAGGAATGTGCCAAAAGACAGAAAGGCCATACATTTACTGATGAAGGACTTAGGGCTGCTTGATATCTGGAGGCTTTCAAATCCCAGAGAAAAAGAAAATACCTTTTATTCGCAGAATTGTGCTGATCCCTCAACAGTTTGTCGTTGCCTGCTGGGGGTTTTGGGTATAGTTGATTCTCTTAATTTTCTCACCATGTGCTCAGTTGATCAGCTAGCAGCCTACTGTGTGTGCAGCATTTTCTTTATGTTACAGCCTTAAGAAGGATTAGTCAGAATTGTTTAAATTAATATTTTTTGGGTTGATTAAAATTTGTAGTTGTTCTAAAAAGGGCAATATGCTACTACAATTAGTTAATGACCGATTTAAAGTTGCAAATGTTTGCTTTGTCATCATTTCATGTACATATATGTATCGTGTACAATGTGTATTGATTTGTTATTTTTGTTGTGTTGTATCAGTTTTACAGAAACATTAATCCACAAAACCAGAAGACAGTATGTGCGAGTTTTTGTTTGCTATCTGTCTAGCATTGTTCTGCTACACCAGTGTGAGGGCAGAATAAAAATTATAGATATAATTGTTATAGATATAGATATAGATATATAGATATATTCAAGAGTAGACTACTTTTTGTTATCAAATGACCTCACAGGAGGGGTGGTAGACTGTACAATTGGGCATATTGTGGTAACAGACCATGCTACTGTGCAGTTGGTCATGAAAATTGGGAAAGATATGATAAAGAAAAGCAGGTTAAATGTGTCTGTATTTCAGGATCAAACATTTACCAATTCATTAGGGGAAGATCTCAAATATTTCTTTGAGACAAACATAGGCTCAACAGAGAAATTGCATGGGAGGCCTCAAAGGACTATGTAAGAGGCAAAATAATAGCTTACTCGAGCAAAAAGAAAAAAAAATAAGCAAATAAGAATCCCAACTTAAGGAAGCAGAAAAGTCATTAGCTGACAATCATGATGACTGGAATTCCAATTAAATGAAATATACATGAAAAAAGGAGATTATGCAATTTTCAGGTTGAAAGATAACGAAAGCCGAGAAAAGCCAGGCAAACTGCTGGTGGGGCAGTTGAAACACAAAGACGCAAGCTTTATAATACTAGCTATAAAAAATAATAAAGGGTATGTGGTGACCAGTGTTAGGGAAATTAATGAGGTATTAAAGGATTTTTATTCAAGACTTTAAAAATCGGAAACCAATCCATCATCAGAAAAATGTAATGCCTTCTTTTTTTCAAAGATTACTCTCTCAAAACTGTCAGTAATCCAGAATAGGCAAATGGAAGAAGGTATTACCGAACAGGAAGTTAGAAATGCTATTTCATCCCTCAAAATGGGTAAATCACAGGGAGTGGATGGGTTACCAGTAGAATATAATAATAATAATAATAATAATAATAATAATAATAATCCCGTAATACTATATTAATATACTGGCGCCAATACTGTATACATGAAGCATTCCCATTTGGGCAACTGCTGGACATATTTAATGAGGCTTCAATAACATTGATTTGCAAAGTGACAAAGAACCCATTAAGCCCTGTAGCTTTAGACTCAAATGTCTGCTGGATATGGATAGTAGAATTCTTACTAAAGTGCTTGCAACAAGAATAGAGTGTATTACCACAGGTCATACACATGTTGGCTTGACTTAAGGGCACTCGTCATCAGACAGTGTTAGACAGGTATTAGATCTCATCTGGTCTATCTGTAATGAAGATACACCCATAGCTGCCTTTCAACACAATGTTGGTTTTGATATGGTGGAATGGGCTTTTCTTATGCATACATTGGAAATATTTGGCTTTGTGGAAGGACTTTTAAAACAGTTAAAATAATTTATTCATCACCAAATGCATCCTGACTAATGGACTGATGTTGCCTCTATTCAACCTTACAAGAGGCTTGAGGCAAGGAGATTCCACTTAGACCTCTGCTGTTTGTTTTATTTCTAAAACTACTTGCTGCAACAAAAAGAGAAGACAGACATTACGGGGTATGGGTGTGGGGTTGTGAACACAAATTATTTTTGTATGCAGATATTTTATTACTGATCTCAGACCCTGGTTAATCTATACATCTACTTTTAACCAAGATTGAGTCATTTTCAGAAATCTTTGGGTACAAAATTAATTGGCATAAGTTGGGGGCTGTGCCTGTCTCATGGGCATGTTTTCATTAGTTGTTTCTGCTCTCCTATTCCAGTGGATTCCAGAGTGCATGAAATACCTTGGGTTAAAATTGTATATGGATTTAGGGAATATTGTTGAAATTAACATACAACCTTTACTTCAGGATATAAGGAACAACCTGGAAAGGTAGAAAATAATTAATCTTCTTACCCTGTGGAGCAAAATACATACCATTAAGATGCTAGCACCTCAGTTCAATTGCATGTCAATGATGTTACCACCACATATACCCAATAAGATATTTCTGCAACATCATCTAATTATCAGAGAGTATCAGAGAGCGACTTGGCACTCCCAAATGTGGAAATATGTAATTGTCATTTGGAATGGCCAAGTTAGTCAATGACAAACATTAGGCATGATATGATTCTTACTTGGACTGGAGAAAATTAGACAGATCTATGACAGCCCCCTTTAAAACCAAAACAAGCCAAACCAAAGTCCCAGGTGGTACAAACATATGGAGAAATAAAACTCATATTAAAAGGTCACTTAAGCTCAGTTTTGATGCAGTAATGAAAATATTTACAAAAAAGCCAGAGTTGTTGTGAGGAACTGGAAAAGTAGGAAACCCCTAGAACACACTAAATGGATTAGACTAATGACAGAACTGTCTCTTTTGAATACTTATTGGTGCAAATGAAACAATACAAAAGGGACATTTTCAGTCTGGGATAACATCCCTCCATTTATTAAGGGCTTGTGAAAAAGTATATATGGGTGCATCTGTGAAATATTTACATTGTCATTATAGACTTTTTAGACTCTTTTTGTTCTTGTCTTGTTTGCCCACTGTGTCCCCAGCCAAGGTGGAGATGTTGGATACGCCCGTAGATGAGTCTGAAGTTAGGCTGGCTATACTATCAATTAAGGCGGTGGATAATTTTTTTTAAATCACCAGGTTTAGATGGTTTTTCAGCCAAATACTATAAGAAGTATAATCACATAGTTGCACCTATTTTGACTGAGGTTTATACAGAGGAGATGGCAGAAGGACAGTTGCCACCAAAATGAGCCAAGTAGCTTCAGGCAAATTATCCCAGAACATGAAGATTGCAAGATATTAAGGCTAAGGTAATAGCAATGAGAATGGAAAAAGTCCTGCCACAAGTTATTATTAATGACCAGGTCAGTTTTATTAAAGGTACATCATCAGTTGACAGCCTCAGACTCTTACTCAACTTTACAATATGTGGTTTAATAGTAAGGGAGATTTTCCAGTTGCTGCATTTTCACTTGATGCCATGCAAGTGTTGATAGGGTGGAATGGGGTTATCTGATGTATACTTCGTAAGTGTTTAGCTTCAGGGCAGGATTTATGCTATATTAAGCAAAGCGGGCAGCAGTTCTTACGAATAGCATTATATCCCCCTTCTTTAATCTGGGATGTGGGACTTGGTAAGGTGATCCTCTGTCTCCGTTGCTATGTGCTTTGTTCGTGGAACCACTGGCAGTGTCAATCAGGGATGACTTGAGAATTAACGGAGGAGGAGGTAGGAAGGGGTTGCTCCCCTGCCAACATTAGAGTGTTTCCAGACTTACTTTGCTTAGTAAAACATGCTTTATTTATCTCTGTGGGGGGGAAATAAACATAGTTAACATGATGGTATCTTCATAGGTAATTATATTGCTATGATGATTCCTTTTAATTTTCCTCTGTCAGTACTTAAGCAGTATAATGATGTAGCTAGAAAGAAACCCGGTGTTAGTCAGACTAAGTTGTTTACCACAAGGGGGAGAGTGGGACTGGCATTGCCAAAAATAGAATGTACAACATTGTCTTTAAAATGTTAAAACATTGATCATCTAGTGGTTCACAAATGGGCTAAATGAAGATTGAGAAGTCGCTTACTTCCCCTTTTAGATTTATAAATGCATTGTCTCAAAAACTTTCACAGTCCCCTCCTGAAGGGGACGTTAATTAACACCTTGTTATAAGGAACTCATGACAGTTACAGCCTCATAAGAGTTAATGCTAGCCAAACTGACAAATGCTGTGATGAATTTCTTTTTTTTCCATAGATCTTTTTATTAGATTTTTAGTTCATATACAGCAATACTTGACACATACAGTGTATCCCGGTAATCTTGTTGGGAGCAAGTAGGAAATTTGTTTTACACAGTATATGTTGACAACAACAACCAACTTAACCTAAGCCAATACCGCCAGTACCCACCACTTTGTCATAGGGAGATTAGGTGATGTAAGTGGGGGGACCAAACAGGGCAGGGCCGTGCAAGGCTCAGGGCTAAGATCCATATCAAGCAATATTGCGTGTCAAAAATTTGGCGCCAGAAGCCAGTAAGGTTCGGACATGAGCTTGTCTGCAAGCTCTGTAAAATCAGTAAAATGTTTTCTTTGTAAAGGTCCTTGACATGTAGCAGGCCTTTGTTTCACCAGATATTAAAAGTAGGGTCAAATAGGGAGGGTGGAAATAGGTGGTTTTTAACAATCAGGGCTAATGGTGAAGTTTGATTCAAGCCATAATGTTTACGGAATTGCATCCAAATTTTCAGTGAGTTGGTAACAACAGGGTTCTGTGAGACATTATGAATCTTGAGAGGGAGTCATGCAGTGAGGAGGGACTGTAAAGAAAACTTTGAGAACCGTAGTTCTATCTGAGCCCATGAGGGACCTGTGTCGGCCCCTCTGTCAAGCCAAGTTTGTTAATGTTGCATACCCAATACTGTTTGATATGATTGGGTAGTGCGAGACCACAAAGCTTTTTGGGGAGTTGTAAAATAGCTTTTTTTAATACAGGGTGACAGAAACAACAATACTGTCTGGTCTAGCTGCTGAAAAAAGGATCTTCTCATACAAATTGGGATTTATTGGATATATTTAGGTAGAATCACAATCTTTACCAGGTTATCTCTGCCAGTTAGGGAGAGAGGGAGAGAGGACCAGTGAGTCGTATCAAGCTTACACTTATCAATAAGAGGGCAACATTTTTTTTTGAAAAGGTACTCAAAAGAATCCCCTGTCTGGTGCCGAGAGCAAAGGAGGGGAATCTCACACCATTTGTTAAGAAATGGGCAGTTGGGGATGCCCCTTGATGCCCAAAGTGCCCTTTTGTCAAAGTGATTTTTTTTTTTGTAAGTGTGTATGTATGTGTGTGAAAGTCCGTCTGTGTGGCCCAAAATTATAATAATTTAGATCTACCTTGGTCGGTCACATGATCTATAACGTGCCCTCACTCTGCCGTCACTGCCCTGACATGCCCAGGGTTACACCCCGCCTTTCCGAAACCCCGCTGTTCCGAACATAGACTTCAATTCATCGTAATGGCGGAGTTTCCCTTTTTTTCAAAGACCCCGCTATTCCGAAAAGTCTATTGGGGAAACCCCTCCATTCCGAAACCCCCCCACTCCGAACGGACTCAATCAGAAAGGAAACGGAGGCTGCGCATTTATCCTTTTTTTCTTTGTGGGTTCAAACGGATCAGGTGGCTGATTAACCGCAAAACAAGCCTACTTCATATTAATGACATAACGCTCATTATGCTTCAGCTGGACAAATGGCTATTTTGAATTGAAATTACTTTATCATGCTAAATATCCGAAATTGTATGAAAATTGCTCCAATGTGTTATACCGATCTTCGTGCATAGTCAGACACAGCCTGATATGGGTTCTGAGCAAAGGAATGTCTGTTTTCTCCCCCGGTCTGTTGTCAGCAGGAGCAGGGGCTGCAGGCTCGCGCCTGGGTGAAGTGGGCTCAAGCCAGAGTTCAGCCGAGAGAGAAAAAATGTGTATTTCTTTTGCTCTGTGGGAGATCTCCCACAACAGAGTGGATGAGAAAGCAAGGGGGACAGATCTGCCCAGCAAACATCAGAATTCAGAGTGCAGTCTACTTTGTCTGTGACCTGGTTCAGCACCCTGGACAGCTGCCTGCGTAACTGGATGTGGGAATTTGATGCATTTGAAGCCACGACATTTGGTCAGAAACGTCATATATAATAACATTGTTTCGAGTCGTAAACAGTTCTGTAAGTGTAAGAAATAACAATCAATTAGGCTATTAGTGTTAGTCCTTCTTCATATAAAGTTGTGTTACAGTCGCACAGCTGGAGACCGCTAACAAAGTTAGAGACAAGAGAGACAATGTATGAAATCCCGCGAAATTATGTGCGGTCAATATGACCGCTTATGGCTGAAATAGGTAAAACAAATCATATTTTCTTTTCCTTTTGTGTAATTTATATAAAAAACTATTGTCAATTAAAATACAGACACTTTTAGAAAAATGGTTAGAAGTCTGTAATGTTTGCATTTTGTTTACATCGCAGATTGATAACTTAATTGTGATAATGTTCAAAGTTATCATTGTTATTATTATTATTATTATTATTATTATTATTATTATTATTATTATTTACTGTGCTAGGTATTATTTTCGTGGTTCTTGGAGCAATATTGTTGTTGTGGCCTTCATGCCAATAAAGCGAATTTGAAATGAATTGCATTAATAAACCTTTAGATTCTTGCCTATAGACTGACAAGTGTTGTGTTTACAAATGAGCAATACATCCAGATTTCTTGAGATTTGTACCTTGAATGGGAATTTAAATTTAAATGTCAGGCGATGTTTTCTTCATGGAAATTATTTTTCGGGCAAGAGAGAGGGAGCGCGGACGGGGGATCCGTTGTGTGACAGCGGAGCGGAGGGTCAGCAGTTGAATTTTGCACGCACGGTCAGTATTATTAGTAGGTGTTTGAGGTTTATTACGTTTGTGGACATTATTACATTCAATTTTATTATGTAACAGCCTTTGCGTGCGCACAGTTTGCGTGTGTAGGCCCGTGGTCATGATAGTCTATGGCTATAAGAGATGGATACACAATCAATTTCATGTAATGTTTATTGAATGCTTTTTTGAATTGCTTTTTTTTTTTTCAAAGACAAACTGAGCAGCAGTGCTCAATCCACTCATACCTTGTTAACCTTCCACAAAGACAAGTTATGTTAAAACGGACGAGCAGAGGGGTCATTCCCCGGCAGATCGCACCCATGGGCCACAGTTTATTTCAGAATTGTGCGAGTGCGGCTGGAAGTGGGGATTTCAGCACCACGGATAGTGCGTGTAAAAAGATTAGACAAACGTTTAAATGTGTTTGCTGCAAGCGAAAATATACTATATAATAAATGAAGATAGTGACATAGGCCTATTAGCAATAAAAAGCACTGAGTTGTGTGAGTGCGGCCGGTGAGCGGACGGCTGTGTTTGATGTAGGAAGTAATGTAAACTTGAAAATCAATTTCGGAACAGCGGTGTTTAATTTCGGAATGGCGGTGTTTTGAGGGGAGGGTCGGAACAGCGGTGTTTCGGAGTGGGGGTGTTTCGGAAGGGTGGTGTTTCGCAATGGAGGGTTGTCGGAATGTCACGGCGCCCCCCATGCGCCAGACATGCCCTGCTGCTAATTGCTAAGCTGCTGGATGTGGCCACTGCTAGTTTGCGAAACCGAACAAGACCCGAGGGAGTAAACAACTGGTTTTGCAGCTGTATTCATTTGTGCACGGTGTATTCTTGCAAGGTGATCGACTCTGTGTCGTCCAACTCTGCACACACACCTCTCACAAGTTATAGCCGCTAGTTAACCACATACAGCGTGCTGTGAGGAAAAAGTATGTCAGGCTTTTTTTTGTTTGTTTGTTTCTGTTTGTTTCTCTTGTCATGGGCAAAGTGCATTAAAGAGATATCATGTGTTATTTTACTGTCAAGCCGTTTTTTCCTTTGTTTCTAGAGGCAATGAGGCATAGACTATAGATGTTATTTCACTAAAACTATGCAATATGCATTTTTATATAATTTTTGACTATAACAGTATGAATACAACAATAATAGAAGAATTTGAATTTTGATTTTCTCAACCTCTCATTTAAACATATCAGTAGTTTGTTTATAACATTTACACACATTAAATATAATATGCATACAAATTATATAACTTTTAGAACCTTGCTGTCTTGCGTGAAGTCGATAGTCAGATAGACAGAGACACAGACACAAACACAGAGATACAGACAGACAGGTACAGACAGAGACACAGACAGACAGATACAGACACAGACAAACACAGACAGACAGATACAGACACAGACAAACACAGACAGACAGATACAGACACAGACAGACACAGACAGACAGAGACACAGACAGATACAGACAAAGACACAGACACAAACACAGACAGACAGAGACACAGACAAACACAGACAGGCCCTTTTTTTAATAAAAGAAAAATGTTAGCTTCAGATAGAGTTGGGGGCTTGGGGGTCTGCCTCTAGTAAAGGATTCATTGTAGACATTAACAAAATGTGGGCAGATTTAATCAAAGTGGCATAGTCGAGTTGAGAAGCCTGCTAAAGTCCATGCATATTAAGACACCTCAGGAGGAACAACAGCCAGCGGAAGATTTTGAAGCAGTCTCATTTGCACAACAGCTACAAGACCAGCAGTTGAAGATTGGAAAACAGTCTCAAGAAAGCGGTGGATAGCATACTAAATCAGGAACAGGCACTGCATGAAAAGTGGGATTTTCGTCTGTATGCGGCACTGTAGATTGACGTGGAATTTCAGGTTTGCGGCTGCACTTGGCAATTTGCAGGCAACACTGAAAACTGACGTAAATTGTCGGAAATTGACGTGGGCCTTGCTTGGCAGTTGTCCCCCAATGACCCCCCTCCCCCTGATTCTAGGGGAGGCTTTAACATGTAAATGAAAATGCTGTGAGCTATACAAATGCAAATCAGGGTAGCAGGGGGAGTTTTACCCCAGGTGACCTTTTTCTAAAAGGTGTTAACTTCATTTTAAGAAAATCTCTGGTATAAATAGATGAGGCTCAATATAGCCTAATTATAAACCCTTATATTTGAGCTTGAATGGATTTATTTAAAGAAAGTATGCTAGATTAATTACTGTGTATGTCATTAGCAATGGCCAATGTTATGTAAAAAAGATTATTTATTCTTTTCTCTCTCTCTCTCTCTCTCTCTCTCTCTCTCTCTCTCTATCTCCTGGGAACAAGTTAAAGATAAAAGGCCAGTTGTTAATAAGTTAAAATTTGCATGAAATATTTTGAGATAACCAAGATATTAAAATGTAGAAAAAAAAAAGTATTTCTATAATTTCATGGGTTCTGAATGTTTTGAAAGCAGTTGAAAAGTCATTCTTATTGCGTGTGAGAGTTCATGACCTGTAAGAGTTTTTACACTTCCGGGTAGACTGGAGCGTGAGTGACGAGGAAGAAGGAGCGGAGAGTTAATGGCGTCGAGCAGCTGACAATGGACTGTGTGTGTCGTCAGTAGGGCTGCACAAAAAATCGTTAAAAAATCGCGATCTCGATTCACACATACACGTGATCTTATTTCTACACATAGCGATTCTGAAGCATTTTATATCTCGAGCTGATTCACAAACAAATGCTCCTATTTTCCTCCCGGAGTTTTCGAAGCGCCCCCAAACGCAGCACTGCCGCTGCCTCCTCCCTCAACTTGTGGTAAAGCATCTTTACAACACGGGATTCAGTGGAGGAAGCCCGCCTGCAGTTGAGTGTTTGGAAGGAGTGAGTGAGATGCCGTTTTTAGACGGGGCAGCAAGCCGCCAATCTGCCCGTCTTTTGGGCGGCTAGGTCCACGGTTTTAGACAGAGGGCGGCAAATTGAGAGTCTGTTTAGGTCCGCCGATTTGCCGCCTCAGAGGGTCCACTTATTTCCCCCTCGCCTGCTAGATGAGCAACTAGATGAGATGGGAGATGCTAGCTTCTCCTGGATCTCTAGCTGTTTCGTTGTGTTAGCTTGTTGTTGTAGCGCAAGCTAGAAACGGTCGCTACTTACAAAGTAAAAGCCCCCCGCTAAGAATCCAGTTCTAAACTACACTGGGGTGCAATGTAAAGCTCTTATTTTGAAGACAAATTTGTTGTCAACTGTTCCCAGCCCAACTTCGGGCTTCATGTCACGTCACATGTTTACTCGATGAATATTACGCCTCCGTTTTAGAAAGCCGATCAAAGCAGCTATCACATATCACCTAGCCAAAGATACGGCCCCAATAAACACTGTACAACATGAGGGATTAAAGGATTCCCTCTCATCCTGGAGACAATTTTTTTTTTTTTTCTTTTGTAAAAATCATTTCTCATCCAATGATAGAACTTGAACAAAACAAAAAAAACATTGCTTTGGAGACAACTACAATGTGTTTTTACTCATCAGTGCAATAAACATTTTGTGAAAAAATAGTGCCAGAGAATCATGATCTCAATTCTAAGCAAAAAAATCGTGATTCACATTTTTTCCAGAATCGTGCAGCCCTAGTCGTCAGTGCCGTGTTTTATCACTAACAGACCGTGAACTGTTGTCGGATGACGTGCTGTGAGTGTGTGAGTTGGACTCTCCATCGCAGTTGAAGTGTTTGTGTTTTAATGGACACTAAGCAAGTTCGGCTAAGCTAGCTAGTAGGAGCTAGGCTAGCGGCCCGACCATTGTCGAGAGGACGTCTGCACGGACGGGAGGAGCTTTGCCGGGTCGCCACGAAGAATGTCGCCGACGGACGGAGCTTCGCTGCCGCAGAGGGACACGGAGGTTTATCGCTGCGAGCATTTTGTTTTCACAGACTAACTTCGCCTCATAACAAGGCCGCGACCTCCTGTTAGCTCGGAGCTATGTCTGCAAGTCCAGATTTACACGATGCCGATAATGACGCCATTGTGTGTAAGTAACTGTTACTGTTTTCTCCCTCGTTTAATTTTACTGTGACTTACGTTTCTTTATTCATACCAGTCTTTTTAATTGTTTTCCAGCTGCCTGTGAGACATTACGAGACAGTACGCAGTTCAACAAACAACCAGATCTTGCATCGCAGGATGCAAGATCTGGTTGTGGAGATCTGTGAGGAGTTCAGCTCGGAGTCGATCGAGGACAAAGAGGGTAAGATTTATTAGATTAGATCCGTTTTTGGTCAATGTGACTGTTATTCTATTAAATGATAGATGTGTTGTATCCACACGCAGTGCATCGCGCAGTACTGATCGTCTTTATTGATTGTTTTTACAGCTGCTGGAAGCGAGACAGAGTGCTAGCTGAGGATGAGGTGGACCTTTGGAAGTGCGCCGCCATGGACCTGATGTCTGAGGAGGAAGACGGCACAAGATGGCGGGGTGTCGGAATGGATTATGCGACCTCCGTCCTTTCGCAGCCGGGAGCTCACCGAGCTCTGTGCCATGCTGCTGTCACATGAGAGGCGATTCCGAAGTACAGGGCAGCACCACAGACGTCTGCAGAAACAGACACTTCGCGGTGCTGTAGGATTTTGGGCCTCTTGTGAGCTTCCCGTTTGTTGTGTGGGCAGTTTATGCTTTGTAGATGCTGTGTGTTTGTGTATGTGCTAATAAAACTCTCTTTGAATAAACAACTCCTTCCTGGCAAATGTCCCTTTCCTCAGTAAATTCATTCATGTCATTGATGATATCATAAATATAAATGAATGAATAAATCATATAAATATAAACATAATATATATATATATTCCCACCGGGGTTTACATTTATAATGACCCAGGGTGACCAATCACGAGTGATTTTGCTTGTTTATGAGTAGTGGTTTCATCCAATACTGAGTGATGATATTCAAGCCAGCCCACACATTCTCTGGCCAGGCGTGGTTTTGCTGCTATTCATATGCAAATTAGAGCCGTTCGCACCTCCGGGAGCTCCGCTGACGTCATGGTTCGTTTCCGACAATTTTCGGCACAGACAAACGCCACGTTCACAGCCTGTAAATTGTCGTGAACTGCCGAAAATTAGGGAGATTTCCGGGCGTTTACGGGGCTGAAAATCCCACTTTTCATGCAGTGAGGGTTCGTACACATTTTTCAAGGTCAAATTCAAGCACTTTTCCAGCACTTTTAAGGGTCATTTTCAAGAATTTCCAGCACCTTATTGCTGGGGTAAAATACATATCTACAGGAATATATATACTCGTGATTTTTTCCTTCACTTTTTATCACAATTATGTACATTGTATTATGCTGTAAGCATCTAAAATTATGTTTCATAATAGCAAAAACTTCAGAAATTAATTATCCAGTCTGATCCCAATTTTGTGAAAGACACAGAGTTATAATGTCAAGCACTTTCAAGCACTTAAACTAAAATCCAAGCACTTTTCAGACCTTGAAAACGCAACATTGAAATTCAAGCACTTTCAAGGATTTCAAGCACCCGTACGAACCCTGCAGGAAGAGGGTCTTAGCGTTGCAATAAAGGCTATGGCTAAGAGGCTAAACTGTATATAGATGCAAAGCTGGAAAGATTTGACAGGTGGTGGCAGGTTATTTGGAGCGAAGGGATAAACGGTGGGGAGAAGATCTGAAAAAGACAATTAAGAAGAACAAAAATCGTCCTTCATGGCAGCCAGCCAGTTTCTCCACTTCTGCAGTGCTGGCTCCTTCAAGTTGTCCTCCCTTCATGGACAAGGTTACTTGCTCATCTCTGCCTGCAGCCACAGCCAAACTCTTTATTAGAATAGAGTTTCCCCAGTTGGGTGAGTCAAGGGGTTCTACTGATGTCACAGATTTCATTCAGCAGTGCGAGAACTTTCTCACCTTAAGACCACTGAGTGGCATTGAGCACTTAGGCACACTTAATGCTGTTCTTAATGGGCCGACACAGAGCTGGTGGTTAGCTACCTGTAGCAAGATAGCAAATTGACCAGAGTTTAAAAGGGCTTTCCTTGGAACTTTCTTGCCCACTTACTACCAGGCTGAGATTGAGGCCTTGTCCACACGTACCAATATGATCTTTTTTTCCTCCGTCTTTCTCGGCATCGTTTCAAGAATAGTTGCATCCATACTGATCCACTGAAAACGATTGAAAACGCTGTAGTTCATACTCCAGGCCTATAGGCGCTTGAAATTCACCAAAGGCGGAGATTAAGAGAGGGCGCATGCGCATAAGCTTGCGCTTTGTAAACAAACAGACAGTAGACAGAGAAAACAAACACAACAAGAAGAAGATGAAAATGGCTTGTGCAAGGAAACCAGAATCGTTCGTATGGACCGATAATGAGGTCGAACTGCTGCTGCAACTCATACTCGACTACAAGGCGAGTAAGTTGCAAGAAAGGCTCAATATCTTCTCCAGCAAAATGCGTTTTCATGATCCATGTGGACGGTCGGCCAGAACGATGCAATACATGTGCGTTTGAGCAAAAGAGCGTTTTCATGTGGACAGCCTCTGAGGAGCAACTCCGCTTGAATGCGCAGTCACCTTCTCAATGTCTGAGGGACTTTGCATTTGATCACTGCACACTCTGCCTGAAGTAGAGACCAGAGATGCCTGAGGAAGAGATGGTGCGGCGCCTCCTCAGTGCATGCAACCCGAGGTTGGCTAGTGGCGTACGGGGTATCGTGTCTACTGTGGACCAGGTAGTTAAGGTGGGTTCTCTGATTGAAAAGGACTGGAGTATTTCCAAAGAGTATTGGAGTCAAAGTCAACAAGCTAACCCTTGACTAAAGCTGACCAAAAGACCTGAATATGGTCAGAGCCGGGGTCACGGTGCAGATGCAGCTGCTGTGTTGGGTGTTCCATCTCTCCTTGTGGTGCCAGTAATTAGAGGCTCAAAGGGTTTATGTTGTTCTGGATTCAAGGTGCACCTACTCCCTGATAAGTAGCACCCTGTGGAACAATATATAAATGGCAGGCGAGACACTGAATTTGAGTGAGATCCTAAGGTTTATTATGGCCAATGGACAAGAGAGTAAAGCCAAAGATCGGAAGACCACCTTGCTCCTAACACTCCAAGATGCACACATCACCATCAGCATAAATCCACACTTCCACACAGGAAAATACGTTCTGCCAGGGGGTAAATATTATAAGTTCTTGCCAAAGGCTCATGATACACTAGTGGGGTCATGCAGAGCCTAAAATCAACTTTAACATGGCCATAATGGACAGATTGCCATAAAGTTCCACTTCCCAGTTTTATATTGACCTCCATAATTTTCTCCCATAATATTTACAATTCACACATAATTGGTTCTTTCATGCTGAGATTCAATCATCAACATTCGCTCTGGTTTGTTTCCTTTTGCGTCAAGCAAACAAATTGTCACTGGTGTACTTTTATATACTGTACACGATACAAAACGATGGACTAGGTAACTAGACAGTCATCACAAACATTTATCAATGTTCAGTCCGATACCAGAACTCGGATTTCATAGTTGATAGATTGGCTACATCTGTAGATGTGCACAAGATTTATTCTAGACAAAGATGCCAGAGTGAACATGTATAGACATTTTAATAGAGTGCTGCTGAAATAAGTCAGAAAACCCCAAAATGTGTTAGCGTTTTTGCACTTCTGGTTCCCTTGGAGTCGATGCATTTTAGAATGGGTTATTGTTTAGATGCCTGAACTAGGTTCTGTGGTAAACATGCTGAAGCAGTTTTCATGTTTTGTGCTACAGCATATAATATATTATAAAATATAGGCAGTTAAGATGTGTTTACAGAAGTTGTCTAGGGCATTAAACAGTATTATACCAAAACAGAGACTCATTTAGGCTACTCACTAGTCTGTCTTTACTGGCAGACTTTGTTGCAAACTATGTGTGTGTGTATAGGGTAGGAGGCTTTAGTGGTGATAATGGTGAAATCAAGCGACCATGACCAACCTCTGGCGTTTGCAAAAATCATCAAAGTCTTAATCAAGTTTATTAGTGAAGATTATCTTGCTGAACAACGCGTGTAGGAATCAACAATCTAAAAGCCACTGCAATTTAGAGCAGGTGCAGCCATGGTTTTGATTACCGGTCCATACATCTACTGGAATCAATCTACCCCCTTTCAATAGTATCAAATAACTAACTGAATAAGAATGAACTGAAATGACAGAATAAAACATCTTGGACAAAAATGATTTGTTTTTTACTAGGGCTGTCAAACGATTAATTTTTTTAATCGCGATTAATCACATTTTGTCCATAGTTGACTTGCGATTAATCGCAAATGAATCGGAATTTTTTTGGCGCTTTCTTTCTGTTCTAAATGTACCTTAATGTATTTTTTTCATGTTCTTAATACTTTCAACAACATAAGAAAGGGCAAATATGCTTGCTATTTGAGACTCGACGTACTCCAATGGTAACTCATTTCATGTCGACAGTACGTGCAGATAACTTTTGTTCTATCGAACGAACCATCTGGCAGTGTTTTGAAAGTAAATTTGCCGTTCATAAGTCCTTTCTCCATTTCCTTCACTCTCACTTTTCAGTCCACTGTGTTTTTCCCGAATGTCAACCCTGCTTCTTCTTCTTCTGATTCCCTTTCTTATTCTTCTGCCACCCTTTGGATCAAGACTAAAGGTGCCATCGACGGCCATAAATCAAACAATGCGCGTTTCTTTTTTTTAAAAATACCAAGCGTTAATCGCGCGTTAAAAAAACTTAACGGCGTTAAGAGGATGTTGCGTTAACGAGTTATTAACGCTTTAACTTTGACAGCGCTACTTTTTACTTTAAGATTCTAGTTTGGTCCATGTCTCATTCACAAACACCAAAGGGGCACAAGTTATGATCTGTACAGCTGCGAGCCAACAGGGGTTAAATTACATGTTTTGGCTTCACTTTTTAGCCCATCTTTGGTAACATACTGTATTAATGGTGTTAACCATTTTTGTTGGCTATTGGGGAAGATGTCAATAAATATATTCTTGGATCGGTCTTTTGTTACACAAGTTGATTAACAGGATATATAAAGCAGCTGTATGAACCAAGAATATTCACAGTTATATTGAAATTGATGTATTGTGAGCATGATAGTTCTTTTGTTTTTTTAGTATATTTTTCTGTTCCGCAGTGCATAATTGCAAAGGATGATTTTCTCCCCTTTCAGGGTGATACAGCAGCACATTGATTCTATTATTTTGTGACATATTGCTGTCAACATTTTGACTCCAGGCTTCCTTATAAGGAGGTATTATCATATTAGTATTTGTCCTGTATATAGCTTGTTATGAAAGTATAAAAGCCCAGATGGGCATTTGCAGGTCGAGGACTTCATTAGGATTCATAATCCTTTTCTTTTCCTGAAAAACGTTGTTATGATTGTAAATGAATAATTTTACAATGTTTGCCACATTCTTAATGACTGTTTTGTTTGTGTCTGTGTTGGAATTCTGACCTCTAATGCGATTTGTCAGCTAGTGGCATAATGCTGTTGGAATCATGCGATATCTGTGTTTTGTAGGGTACTGCCAGTTTGTGGAAAAAAACTTTAACATGACTGATGTCTACAGGATGCTGCCAGCAAACACTACGGACCCAACGGTAGCTAGCTAGTGTTAGCGGTGATAATGTTATGTAGCATTAGCGTCATTAACATTAGTTAGCATTAGTGTTATCAATGTTTGTGAGTGTAGTGACGAAGGCCATGTTGGGGTTAGCTAGCTAGCATTAGCAACAATTGTTGCAACAAACAACAAACTGCCAACCACTTGAAAAGACATATGATCCAAACAACAGCAGCATTGTAACATGAATGCAATGGTAGGGGGAGCTCGACTGCCACATTTATTCGCTGAATGTTATCAATAACACCTTTAAATCATGGAAAATTCAACATAGAATTCATATTTTCATATGTGAAATGTCAACACCCAGCTAAAATTAATGGAATTAACTCACTTCATCCCTGAATGAACAAACAGCAACAGCAGCAGCTGAATACTTCATCACTTATATATTGACAGAAACATCTCAACACAGCAGAACAGTGTGAGAGAAATAGACATATTTGTATAACAAAAGATTTTCATCATAAATAGTTACATAAAATGTTTGATCAAGTCAAACAGCTTATACACACATATCATTTTGGATTATTTACAACAATGTTTACACATTTGTACAAAAATAGAATCATTAGATGCATCAAAGTAAAAAAAATATTGACAATCATCAGCAGTGTGTAGGAAAGTCTCATTTTTCAAACAGGAATCATGTTACTGATGCCTAAACTGTTTTTCTTTTTTCAAACTTGAGTATTTAAGCTCAGTTAAAAAAAGTTACAGATCTTTATGTATTTATTTTTACAAACAATCGGATTCATTTTCTTTCTTCGTAGTAAGCCAGCTTACAGCTGACAGCTGCAATTAACAAACCGTAACATGATACAGATGGACAACAAAGTCCCCACAAGAGTCCAACATAAGAAAGGGATCATTTATGTCGTGCTTGAAAATGTGTGAGAATATAAATCAACACATTTACTTGATCTTTTATTTATTATTGTGAAAGGCCCAATCTGTCAATCTTCTCACCTAACAAATCTGAAATGTATTTACATAAACAGTTAGTGGTATATTCAGTCAGGGACCTCAGGAAACTACTCTGAAACCTCAATTACCTTCTCTGGGACTCCAGAAAACACCTGCTGTAAAAGACCTTTACCCTACCCCCAAGGCCCAGATGTAGGACCTCAAGAACCCACTTAGACATTTTTACAACCTTTGAAAAGTCTTCTGGAAACTCAAAATTGAGTCATGTGTTTTTTCCCAGGCAGCTGGGACACATGATAGTCCCCGAAGATAATTTTTGTATAAAAAAAAACCCTTTTTTGTAAACCAAAACCTGTGGTAGCCCATTAACTGCCAAGAAGGGAAAGCAAGTTTTAACTGACAATTTATTAAGTAAGAAAGTTAAAATTTTGATACAAGGTCAGAATAAGTTGTAATTTTAAAGTCAAATTGGCATAAATAAAATGACAGGTTGAATTTATGAGATTAACTATTGATGTGAAATTACTTTGTACTGTGTCTGGAAGAGGACTAGTGATAACAGGTATGGAATAATATTGACATTATATTTATTAAAACAATAAATATTATTCAATAGTTAAGTCTTGTTTGCACAATGTTATTATAAAAAGAGAATAAATGAAATATGAAACACTGCATGTGACACTTTTAATCTTCACTTGTGTGTGATAATGTTTTTCCTGCTATAGAAAAAATGAATGTCAGCACTCATTCACATTAAAATGAGGGATTAAAACTCTCATTAATAAGATTCAAGTAAACATAAATCTGACTTGCACATGTCAGCTTCCAACATTAATCCATGTGTAGCCATTCTTACTCACAGACTTTATATTGAACATTTCCTGGGGTACCAATTAGCTCAGTTGGTAGAGCATGTGCAGAGGCTTTGTCCACGCTGCAGTAGCCACAGGTTTAAGTCTGGCCAGAGCCTCTTGCTGCATGCCACCCCCCTCTCTCATCCTATTTCCTGTCATCTCTCTGAAGCTGTCTTTTCAATAAGGTCCATTTTTCTTTTTCTTTTTTTTTTTACATTTCATGACAGATCCAGGGAATCCAAAACAATCCGAATAGTTTCCACCAGCTGAAAAAGACAAGCTGCAAGAAAACTGATCAAACTGTAGCTTTCAAGGTTTTTGTTTAAATCATTACCAACCACAGCTGAACTTTAGCTACAGACATATAAAGAGATGTAGTAATCAGATTACAAAAATCTTTCACAGTTACTATGAAGAATTAATGCAAAAGGGTTGGCAAAGTCAAGCTGATGCTCCTTATTCAGACTACAAAACAAACTGCAGCATCAGCCATTTTGACTTAGGTGTTCACAAAAAATTTGTAAAATTGTTTTGAAAACACAGATTACTATAAATTATGACACCAATTACAGACAACTCTGTAACTCAAAGTACTCTGATTACTTGATACATTAATTATTTACCATTAAAGGTGTTATTTGTGAGATATCTTGATGTTTGTGTGTCATGCCCAACTCATCAAATAATGATGCTCTGGGATTGTAAAATAGGTCGGTCCCCATCCCAAAGCGCGAGTATATGACTAGTAGGGAATGAGATTTAAAAAAACACTTTTCTAAAAATTGGCACCCTTAATGGGCAATATTCTCACTTCTTCTTCAATGGTAAATTCAAAACGTTACATTATACAAAAAATTCAATTGAACAAGTGTTCAACAATGTTCGTATAATACAGGAAAAGAAAAACAATTGTGGAAAATTATATCCACCTTTTCTAGTGCAGTTAATGTTCAAACTGAACAAAACCTCCTGTATCGGAAACTTGAAATCTATCCAAAAATATATGTCCCCTGTCAGTTGAATTTTCTGTGTCGGTTCACACACACACCCCTTCTTAAGACAGTGTCTTCAAATTGAATCTGTCTTAAAAATCATATTGTTCAAATTTGAGAGATTTCTCCCTTCTGTCTCCTCTTTCTACTAAAAACTGGCTTGAGCACTGGCATTTGCTTACTGGACCAACAACTATCTGTCCTGCATTGGTGACACCTCGCTGTCAGATTGTACTGTCCAAAAGTGCTAGCAACATGCCATAAACACAAAGTAAACCCTCAGCCTCTCAGCTTATTTTCACAACCTCATTCTCCTGATGTCTCTCCTCCTCAACAGTTGGAGTTCTCACTGGTGCCTCCTCCCCCTCCCCCTCCTCTGGATTTGGCAGCAGAGGCTGATTCAACAGTGATCTGACAACCATTGGTGACATGACTCATGACCTTCTGTTTAAGCTGAGTTACTTGCTTCCGCAAAAGTGCGGCGGTGGAGGCCAGGTCTGCATTCTGGTTCTTCAGGACCTTCACCTTTTCCTCCAGCCGTGAGATCCGCTCCAGCTTCCGCTTGCGGCACTTTGATGCAGCGATGCGGTTACGGAGCTTCTTGCGTTCTGCTTTGATTCGCTCTTGTGTCTCGAGGTCAATTGGGGAGAGGGAAGGAGGAGATGTGGGGTCACCTGGTGGGTGAGGCACCTCAGGGACAGTCTGAGGGTTGTCCAGGCTTCTGATATGGTGCTGAGCGGCTCCACCGCCACCATGGCCGTGGTTATTGTATGCAATCTGTGCTCCAGAGTATGCCATCTGGCCCGGATTGTAACTGCTGAGGTTGGTGTAGACAGGCATATCTCCACTGGACATCAGGTTCCTCTGATAGGGTCCCTGCACTGAGACAGCAGAGGAGGAGGATGGGGACATGGGGCTGCCTCCCATGAGTTGGTTCTGCTTGTGAAGGTCAGCGAGCGCTTTGACAAAGCCGTCAGCAAACCCCTCTTGCTCGTTGGTAGCCTGGTTGCGGTAGATGAAGGGGGTGGTTGAGTTGGATACAGGGCTGGTAGTGACCAGTCCCTGGTTTGACTGGATGATCAGGTGCTCCAGGTCGGGGGATGCCAGCTTCAGCAGGTTCATGTCTGCTGAGGGTGCCACTGATGTCATCAGGGAGCTGTTGCCGGTGAGCCCCAGGTTGTTGTGGTTCCCACCCCTTCCTCCTGCCGGACCACTACCACCACTGAAGTGATGACTGCCTGCCACTGACATGGCCTTCTTGCTCATCAGCATCTTGTTTGATGGGTAACGCTCGTATTCTGCAATCTGGCTGAAGCCAGGAACAGCGGGGGAGTCGTCGTGGTAGAAAGGAGTCTCCATCTTGGCCGTCATTGAAGAAGAGGCATCGTGGAGGAAATCTTCATAATCAGATTAACCTGAATATCAAAGGGGATTGAAATGTTCCACTGATGTCGGCAGCTGGAGGATGAAGGCAGGACAGAGACAAGAAGAAGTGTTGATAAAAGGAAGAAGAAGGAGAGAAGACTAGTACCTGCAGGGGGAAAAAAAACAAAAAAACATTTATGTCTGTGAGAGAAAGAGAAGCACAAAAAGGACTGACAGATGACTTACATGTTTACTATGAGCTAGTGCTGACACTGCTGACCCTACTCCTGTGTGTGTATATCTTATACATGTACATGTTATATATACTGTGTATTGTGTCTTATTTGCAGTATTTATCCATCTCTGGTTGGACAATAATATTTGACCATGTAATACTGCTGGTCCATTCCTCTCTATCTATTCTTTATTCATTTGATCAATATTATAAACCATTTGAGTTAGAGCAGCAATCTGCTTTGTTAAACTAATGTTCCAAAAACAATTAGCTTTATTCTTTATATATATATATATATATATTGTAAATGATGTGAATGCATGTGCTGACATCACAAATAATACAGTTATCATAATTTCCAGTTAGTGGTATGAATGAGATTAGTAGTGTTAATGTGTGCTCTCATTGTCTAGTCTTAAGTTCATCAGTACATAGTCACAATGAAATCCATTGATCGAAGTAATTCAATAAATTTACTTTGATTTAAACATTACATTAACCCTGTTTTCTTATTAAAATACATTTAAGTTTATGTGTAGTGTTTCTAACCTTGATATCCGAACAAACATGAATTAAACATTTGTAAAACAAATATTTTGAACTTGTGCAATGTTTACAGTATACTCTGGTTCATTTCAATTTAGTTCTTTAGACATAACAGTTCCTTTTGTTTTTCCATTATCAAAAAATCTGGATGGTACAAAAAGAAATGCTCAGTACGAGCCTGTAGTTGTAGTCGGCAGTCGACTGGCTGGCTGTGGAATCAGCAGCAGGTGTGACATTTCACTTATTATGTGCAAAAGCGTAATGCACAAGTACCTATCTGTCAATATTTTGGTTTTAGACTCAATGCCATGAGGGAACCTGATAACATTAGTTAGGAAATAAGGAGTTGGTTACCTCACTGAGAACTTGGAGGTATGCTGCCTGTCACCTGAGCTCTTCATCTAACAGCTCCTTTTTGTTCCATTGCTCCAACAGACAGAATAAAACTACTCCCTCACATATTTCAGACTGATCTGCTGTCAACAAATTAGGAAATTAGTTTTGCTTTGTAAAGCAGGTAAAATATTTGAACATCTGACTGGGACCCTTTTTGGATGTCTGTTTATGTGTAAAGCAAGTTTAATATCTGAACGTCAAACTTTCTGCAAGAAAGCTATCTTGATAACTCGCCAGGACCCATTTTGTATGTCTACAGATCTAAAGCAGGTTCAACATCTGAACCAATCTTATTGCCATTGTTGTAAACTAAAACAAAGTTTGTTTTTTTCAAATAATAATGTGGAATTCATGTTAGATAAAGATCAATATTTAAATTATAAAGAAAATGGCAAGAATGAAATAAAATGACTATTTTATATTGTGCTATTATTTCAAATTTTAGCTGTTTGGTTGTTTACGAGTATTTTTTTTCTTATAAAATTTTTGTACCAACTAGGCTATGTGCATGAATTTAGCAGGACACTTTAAGGATGAAAAATGAGCGAAAGTATCATCACAGCTGGCTTTGGTGTGGACGAGGGAGATTTGATAATATTAAAGAATAGGTTCAGTTTTTTTTATGTGTATCGCAATACAATACTTGAGATTATTTTAAAGGATATTACAGTGGGTTGGAAATTTTCATTTCCATTCCTTCACCTGGAGAGCGAGACCTGTAGACCAGGACATCCCTGTCATTGTAATACTGTTTGTCACACATTTTACGTTTGTGTCAAACATCTGTAGCCTCATTATCTTTTGCCTGACTTAGGATTTTGTCCAAATCAAAACACCATCAGCCACAACATTAAAACCACCTGCTTTACATTGTGCTAGTTCCCCTTGTGTCACCAAAACAACTCTTGACTTGTTAAGGCGCAGACACAAGGCTTCTGCTGTGGTGTCTAGCACTGGGCTCTTTGTCACATTCTTTGGGTCAGTCCTGAGTAGTTTTTGCAGTGTGACAGGCCACACTGTCCTACTGCAGGCGGGTACTGATATTAGGGAGTGCTGTAGCCTGGAGGTTGTTTGCGTGGTCTATTTTGATTTTTGGGTGGGTTGTGTGTGTCAAGTGGTATCCACATGAATGCCGGGACCCAAGGTTCCCAAGGTTCCCAGGAGAACACTACATGATCTATGTCTATGTTAATCACTTCACCGGTCAGTGGTTTTAATGTTGTGGCTGATCATTGTACTTATGGGCAAATTAATAATGTTTTAAGATATACTTGAAAATAATGTGAACCTATCCTTTAACCTTGAGAGTTAAAAGAGCAGAAGCTGCATCACACAACAAAGGCCACACATTCTGGCATCAAGTAACTAAAGTAACCATGAGACAATATGTATGAGGGTCTGATTAAGGTCGGGTAAGTCATCACCTAGCACAATCACTTCCTGCTGTAAAAAGGGATACTCCTCTGAGTTTTTATGGCAATGGAGGGACAAGCAGTTAGTCACTTATGTTAAGAATGTATGATGACCATTTCACCCAACATGCAGTGGAACACAAAGTGATGCCAGTCTGACCTAGTCTGTTTGGACCAATGATCACTGAGTATTTTGAAAGTATATTAAAAAAAAATGTGAGTCAACCATTTAACATGAGACAGCCAAACACAACAGCTTTAAAATACATTTACATTTCCTTTTTTCATGTTGACATACATATTTGTACTGCAAACACATCTTGCAATATCAGGGTAGCATTTTAAGGTACCTACCACTACTTGTCAATGGGGATGCAGCGATGAACCAACTTTACTGTGAACTGTAAAAGCACAGCTGGACTGAGTGTTTCTGTTCTCACTCTTAAAAAAGGGACATTATAGACTATTATTTTTTTTATGAACAACGGTTGAGCAGTGACAAGACCGAAACAAACAAGAGCAACCGGCAGATTGCAGGTGGAAGGAAAACAAACCTGGTGGACCAACATAAAATGCTGCACGGCGACAAGTTCAGGTAATAAGTTACACATGCTGTGTCATGACGGCAGTGACTCCCCTAGGTAGTGTTTGAGGGGGGCCGGTGAGCATTACATTAGTTAAACAATGGCTGAGGGACCAACACCAAAACTTTGTTTCCACCAAAAAAAAGGCACAAGTCATTTGTATGGGATTTGGGGATTTTGGATACACAAAGAATGACCTGGAGATTGTTCAAGAAGAAAAAGTTGCCGAATAAAAGTTGCTGCTAAAGGGTCCAACATCTCAAAATTTTGAAACATCTTTGAGTTCACCATCCAGCTATACATGCTCAAGTGAAGGTCATACACTAAGTAATAACAAAGTAAAGAATTAAAAAGTGGCAAATTACTTAATAAAACACTGAGTTGGTAGGGAATTAAATATAAATGTGTCACATACAATCACAAAATAGTGGTGAGAGTTTGGCTTTCAGTGCAACATAACCAACGGCAACAAAGCAGAAGAGACCCAGCTGTTATTTGTCTTATATTTATTTCCAAAGAGATTTGGGCATTGTTTCTCATTATTTATTTTCACTGTTCCTGTACTATTTATTTTTCAAAGGGCAGCATCTGTTAAAAACAAAAGCCAGTAGACAGATAATTGATCATGCTTGTAATATAGCCTGATGCATTGAAGACAGAGGTCCTGCAGCCTCTGACTTCATTTGTTTTGTTCAAAAGGGATATACTGACATGGATGTTTACAGAAGTAGCTTATATTTAATTTTTTAATATTTAAATATTTAAAATGTTTTGTGCATTTAATTGATTATTTTGTACTGTAGTATTTGGTTACTGTGTTATTTCTGTTTTGAAAGGCAGCGACTATTTAAAACAAAAGCCAACAAAGAAATGTTGTTGAGACAAAATACAATAAAACCTCCAATTAAAAATGCTCATGTGATTTGATACATCCCTAGTGTTGTGAAATAAATTAATGCATTAAAATCATGAATTGTGTCATCAAATTTTATAATCATCAACCTACTTGTCAGTGATTTCTTGTGGACTAATTATGTAATGGTAAAACTATTTCTAAATTACTTTCAAAAATGGGACTTGTCAGCCTGACTATGAAACAGTGTATGTGCCATAAAAAAATATCAGCCAATATGAATTTGTGATTCTTATCCAATACCTCAATTTTCTATCTCCATTTCCTCTCTGAATTTTAGAGCAGTTTAGAGAGAAATGAACGTTATACTCCACTACATGTATTTTGCATTTGGAGTTACTCTATACAAAATAAATAAATAATCAGTTAAAAAAATATAAGAAATGTAACAATCCAACATTGTGTACAACATTAAGATACTAACCAATCCAACAAAAATAACATTAGCAAGAGGCATAATATACCAGTACAATATGTATTATATGAGGCCATGAGCTCATGATTAATAAACAGATGTATCACATCATCGATGTTACTGCTATTTGAATCATGAATCGTTATTATTAGTCAGACAGTGGAAACAGCAGCCTCACCTCTCAGTACTGAAGCTGTTAGATCTGTCAGGACGCTCCACACGGCAAAGTTCCCGGTACAGCCGTTAACTTCACACCGGGAGTGGAAACGAGAGACACCGCGGCTGGATCTGACGGACTAACGCCACCATTCGGAGGAACCAACGGTCCAAAGAGTTGCTCTACCCAAAACTGTGACGAGCCAACACAACACAGCAGCTGGATGTTACACAGGTTAATAGTAAGCACTGATATAGGTTAAGACTCACAGAGAGAAGCAGAGAACTGCGGACAAAACCGAGACCAGACCGAGTGAGTCAGAGGGAGAGAGAGAGAGTCAGAGATAGGGAGAGGGAGAGAGTCGGAAGGAGAGAGAGCGTCAGAGAGGGAGGGAGAGAGAGAGAGAGAGAGAGAGAGAGAGAGAGAGAGAGAGAGAGAGAGGGAGAGAGAGAGGGAGAGAGTCAGAGGGAGAGAGTCAGAGGGAGAGAGTCAGAGGGAGAGAGTCAGAGGGAGAGAGACTTTTTGACTTTTAAGCACCTTTATTAAAACATTTCTACGTATTTATTTACCACTCCCATCTTGCCACAGAGAGCAGAGAGACAGTAAAGACAGTAAACAGTGAAATTCAACAAAACACATGATGTTTTCATCATATGTAAATAATTTCCCAGTCTGGGATCATTAAAGTAATTCTATCTATCTATCTACAGACTCAGGCATGTTACAGAACACGTTCTGTTGCCAGGGCCCCATGTAACACCCTCCACTGCAGATCCCCTGATCTCTTAGGTAAAGTGATAGGACAGGCATGTCCAAACTCTTCCACAAAGGGCCGGTGTGGCTGCAGGTTTTCTTTTCAACCAAGCAGCAGCACACCAGACCTGACTCATTTAATCAACTGATCCCAGTCTGCAGAAAGTTGATTGGTGAAACTGTGTGATCTTGACTGGTTGGAACAAAAACCTGCAGCTCCACGGCCCTTTGTGGAATAGTTTGGACATGCCTGGGATAGGAGCGTATACAGCACCCTCCTCCTCAACCCTGCCATCATCTCTCCATCAAGGTACCGCTGTTACTGATGCTCCCTGATGTCTTTCAATACAGCAAAGTTCCTAACCCTCGATAACGCTGCATACAACCCTTTCCCCTTCGCACTCTCAAAACACCCCAAGCTTGGAGAGAAGAAGGACAGCAGCTTTCCTTCTTCCCGTCAACCTTCTAGACTTGCCGCCAACTGCAGCACTGGAAAAAAGTGGAGGCCCCTTCCCCCTCGCCTGACTGCAGGAGTCCAGTGCTGATGGATGGATATTTTGTTACAATGACAGAAGACAGTCAGCTGTGAAATTAACTGTCTATTAACTAAGCTATCAATAGCTTTCAATTCAGCTCAGCTCACTAAATGTCATTGTAGTTTAATTGTATTAAACATTTGCGACTTTACATACCTTACTAAATCGCTGCTGTACGGTATTTTTTATGTCTGTTAATATTTAGCATTTAAAACTTTATGGACTCGCCGATAGGATTGGTTAGTATTTCATATTAGTTAATTTGCTGTGTTCTTCTACACATAAGGTCACACACAGTCCAGATTCATACAGTAAAATAGTTTGTCATGAAGCAGCTGTCCTGATAAATCCTGACATCCTTTTTACACATATGTATTTCATGCATTTAGGGCACGTCTCAAGATGGCAATACACCATCACTGTGCCTGACCACACCTCATTTTAAGACCAACACACCGAAGCACAGGTGGGTGGCAGGTTTCACTCGTTATTAACACAACATGGGAGCTGGGCATGAAAATGACAAGTGTGTCGGTCTGAAAAAAATGCCTTTGGTTTATTCTTTTTGCTCTCCTAATATTGTCCTGCTTGCCTTTGTTATAACTGTAGTGTTTTTAATTAAGGCTTTTAGAGAGACGTGTTTAGTTCCATGAAAAATTAATATGAGGTAGCCTGAAGTTATGACTTGTGTTTGTACCATATTGAGATCCATATTCTACCTCATTACTATGACATTAACCCTCTTTTGGTGTTCTCTATGAGATGTTACTTTACATCACCAATACCAGTATGGCTGTCACCTCAGCACAGAGAAAGTATTATAAGATGTTAATTTTACAACAAGTTTGGCCATATTACCAGCTGCAGTTAACTGAAAGCAGAGACAGTGTTAATGTGAGCTTGCAAGTATACAGAATTGGCTCTCCAAGGTTTCTGTTATGGGTTTTGATGAGCGTTAAGGGAGACGTCATTTATGTGACTGTTGGGTGTGTAGCTTGTCTAATGTGTTTTCATAGTCCAAAATTTCATTAGTTTTGACTAACTGATAATCTCTTAAGTTTTAAAAAGATCTTTTAAATTAACAAGTATTATATGCACGATAACACAGGATCAAAAATGTATGTCTCTCACCGTTAACCACTAAACATATTACTTCTTTTTGAATAAGGTGCAATAATGGACTTCACCCCTCTATCTCATTCTATCATTTATTATTTACTCAACCCCATGCCAATGGAAAGTTGGGTAAAGTCATGTCTTCCACAACATTTCTTATGGAGCCAGAACGGTGACTTTAAAATTTGGCATCCAAAAAAAAAATTGGCATTGAAAACAAAACCAGTACTGAAAAAAGAAACATTGTCATTGAAACATTTGTATTGAAAACAGTTGTATTGGCATTGAAACAAGTATTGGCACTAAAAAAAGAAAGTCATTCAAATCCGAAAATCTTATAATTTTATTTTATTGGGATTTTTTTGTATTTTTCAGTGACAATCTTCAGATTTTTTCTTCATGTCACTTTTTTTTCAGTGACAAATTTTTTTTACAATGTCAGATTTTTTTCAGTGTCACTGATTTTCAGTTTCAACTTTCTGTCACTGTTTTGGCGTCGAGAGGGAGGGGAAAGTAGAGCATGGTTTGCATATCATTTGAGAAGGTAATGGCAGCAGCCTGTGGGAAGGCGGGGCTGGACGGTCCAGCCACAATACCGTTGTAGTCGGCCGTCTCTGGGCAACACAGAGTCCAACTACCTCAAGGACTTTTCTTCAAGCTTTCTCCTGATGTGTCCAAGTCTCTGTGTATTTGGTTCTGTCCCGGAGCTCCGGAGCTCCGGAGCTCCGATCTCTGGAGTGTGGTAGTAGTACCGGGGCGCCGAGCACGGAGCAATAGACACAGTTAGCGCAACAGTAGAACCGCCTATTGCTCTGAGCCGGGGCTGCAGTGCCGACTGAAGCGCTCTGGTCTGCTCCCCGAGCTCTGTGCCACCGCACCGCTACCGGAGACCGGACCTCCTGAGCTCTGGTATCTATATGCGTATGGAGTGTGGTAGTAGTACGGAGCTAATGAGCATTAGCCCCAGCTGTGTCGCTCCGAGCTGGGGCTGCCTCGCCGACAGCAGCGCTCCGTCTGCTCCCCGAGCTCTGTAACACCGCACCGCTGCACACGCATACAGAGACGGGACAATAAAGGAGAGTGCTGGGAGAAAAGTCAGTCAGTTATGAAAATATGTGTCTGTTACTTGATTACAGCCGTCTGTTGTACTTTACTATGAACCACAGTAGCACAATCACAGCTGACTTTCCCCGCACACTGACTTGTTGAGTTTATTCGCTTCGACTCAAAGGAGTCATTGTAGGAAAGGTGATATTATTCACATGAACTGAGTTTATAGGGGAGCTCTGGTCTCCGGTAGCGGTGCGGTGGCACAGAGCTCGGGGAGCAGACAGAGCGCTGCTGTCGGCGAGGTAGCCCGGCTCGGAGCGACAGGCTGTTGTGCTAACTGTGGCTAATGCTCCATGCTCGGCGCCCCGGTACTACTACCACACTCCATATGCATATAGAGACCGAAGCTCGGGAGCTCCGGGACAGAACCAGATACACAGAGACGGCCGGCACATCAGGAGAGAGCTTGAAGAAAAGTCTGCGAGGTAGTTGGACTCTGTGTTGCCCAGAGACAGCCGGCACACGGGCCCTAATATGGCTGGTCCATCCAGCCCCGCCTTCCCGCAGGCTGCTGCCATTACCTTCTCAAATGATATGCAAACCATGCTCTACTTGCCCCTCCCCTCAGGCCCCTCCCTCTCGACGCCAAAACAGTGACAGAAAGTTGAAACTGAAAATCAGTGACACTGAAAAAAAAGTGACATGAAGAAAAAATCTGAAGACTGTCATTGAAAAATACAAAAAAATCCCAATAAAATAAGATAAGATTTTCGGATTTGAATTATTTGAATTACTTTCTTTTTTCAGTGCCAATACTTGTTTCAATGCCAATACAACTGTTTTCAATACAAAAGTTTCAATGACAATGTTTCTTCTTTCAGTACTGGTTTTGTTTTCAATGCCAATTTTTTTTTTGCATGTCAAATTTTAAAGTCACCGTTCTGGCTCCATAATTTCTGACGCTTCACAGTGTTGAAGCATTCTCCTAAACAACTTATGTAGATGAGGACTTGTTTTAGAATCTCACACATCTCTAGTATAAACATGAAGCCCCAAGTCTTTTTGTCAGGCAGGTGCTGGAAGGAGGACTCAGAAGCAGAGGGGCGAACGGTTCAGACAAGCTTTATTTCAGGACCAACTGTCCCCTCGTCAAAAGAAGTGATAAATCAAACAGGCTATAAACAGTTACTGAATCTATGGCAGTCAAACAAGAACAAAAGAAAAGAAAAATCACTCTCACGAGGAAAACTAGGACTACCGTCTACACTGATCTAAATAGCAAAACTTCTTATGAAACACTAAACAACAAAAATTCACTCACCAAGAGGAAAAACAAAAGGCTATCAAAATTAACTAAGCTGCACTAAGGCTGAAAAGGATACAAAGAAAAGGCACTCCAACGGAGGCGAGCAAGGCTACAAACAGAAATCTAGCTCAAAAAGGCTGACCAAAAAATTACAAACAAAAGATCACTCTTTCTCAGAGGCAAACAGAAAATCGAGAACAAACTTGAAACTTAGCGTGGTGCTGGCAAGACTTGGAAGGAAGGCTGGATGTACACGGACAGTGACGAACGAAATACTCTGGCGACGAGGACAGGGGAAGACAAAGACTATATACACATTTGGTGGGATGACACAGGTGGAAACAATCAGGGATCAGGGGAGACGCCAGACCGGTGACACAGGAGGAAGGGCAAGTGACCTGAAACGAGAGGAGAGTTACTTTTCAAAATAAAACCAGAGATTCACAGGACAAAAACCCAAGACAGGACATCCCTCACCGCGGTGTGACACTTTTATTTTCACTTGCAATACAAAACTGTACTGTTCACTGTTCTTATTAATACACTGCCTGTATCTAAAATGAGTAATTCAAGCAACAGGGACATACCGAGCACCTCATCCTCTGAATGTCACAGGATGGCTACTGTAACATCCAGTCTGTCTGAAGTACACTGCCCCTCCGAACTTGTTGACATTTTGCATCATTATCTTATTGCCTTTGAGTCCTCCATAAAGTTAGCATTCTGGCTAACAACTGAGCCAAAGGCTTCTATGAGCTGAATGGACTAGAATTATGTCCCACTCCCAAGTCATAAATTTCATTGAGAAGTGAACAACTTTTACATTACATAAGAACCTTACGGGGATGGTGATGGCTGTTCCAAGAATAAGACAAATCCTTAAATGTTACCATGGAAACAGAGTTGTGACGTCTAACGGAAAAACTTCAACCCAGTTAGATTTTATTTGCAAATTGCTTGAGAATATAAATTCAAGATAGTATTTCTTTGGCTGGTACCCTGCAATAAGTGGGACAATACCGACAAGGCACTCATTGGGCATGAATATTTTACCAAATCAGTTAGCCACAAGTTGGCTAGTTATGCATCTGTGTTTACATTTAAGGCTACCTCCTGGCATCTTGTCATCTCAAACTCAATTATAACATGGCAGACTCGGTGTCAAGTGAGGCTCAAGCAGAGCATCTTCATTTTATATGAAAGGCTCTCTGACTTTATACTATATCTCAAAAGCTACCATTCAGTCAGTAGTTTCATTAAAAATTCTTTGAATTCTCACAAATTTATGTGTGATGTGATTATGAGTGTAATTTATAGGGGTGTCACGATTCTACAAATCCTCAATTCGATTTCATTTTCCATTCTAAGGTCACTGTTCGATTCTCGATTTTTACATTTATTTTTTTTAAAGCACAGGTTGCTATGCCATTTTTAGACTAGACTTTTATGCAATATAATATCTGACCTTCGTTCACAATGTACCAAACTACATGGTCAAATTTAAAACATTTATTAACAACATAATGTAACAATAAATTATATCTTCAGTCAATTGGAAACTTAAACAAAATAACCTACCATCTAGTTTCTGCAGAGCTCGCAAACTGTGGCTTTTTCTGTCGACAACAAAAACGTTGTCAACATAACTCACTGGAAATCCAAAATACTTCCACACCTGAGACTTCAGTGAAAGTGGAGGGGGTTCAAGTTCTGTCTATGGGTCTCCTGCATCTGCAGTTGCCATTGTTGTAAGAGTGGCGTAGCCCCTTTCAGGAATAGGGTGGTGCATGAGGTGTGTGTGTGTAAGGTGTGAGTGGGCGAGCGAGAGTGAGGGAGCGTGCTTAAATGCGGACAGTGAATGAATGAAAGAGGAAGGAGAAGCGAGAGGAGTGGCAGTAGTAACGACGGCAATAAAGTGTACAATATAGTCTGCAGTTTGGCTGTGAATAAAGGTGACGGTTCCTCAAGATACAGCAAAGCTCCCTGGTATTGTTTCCCGACCAGCTTAACCAGGAACTGGGGTTCACCCCTAAGGTAAACACAAACTTAGGCCCTGGAGGAAATCAACTCCCCTGTGCTTCCCGACCACGGCCCGGGAGCTGAACAAGAATGGTGTAACACTATGCTATCGTTTGACTGGCTGTAGCTAATAGCTACTGGCTTAGCTAGTAACTACATTAGAGGAGGTAGACTCACAGCCAGGCATGGACTGGCCATCTGGCGTACCGGGCAATGCCCGGTGGGCCGACGCACATTTTTGGGCCGGGCTGTCATAATTTAATCAAAAAATCAAAAAAACGATTTAGAGGGGGTGGCCCATTGGTCCATCTTCAATATAGACAGTGGACTGAACCAGTCAGGATATAGTACTACAGCGGCCCCACCCCTCCCTGCGCTGTCTCCTGTAACTTCTGCTAGTTTCAAAGTGTTGAGCACGAGGACTGACAACATGGAGCAACCAAAGAGAAAGAAGAGGGCATGGAGAAGTTGCGTGCTAAGAGTCTCACTGTAGATGCTGCAAAATGTGCAAAGATCACAGACATGTTCGCTGAACGGGCTGCTGTAGCCTCCACATCCTCTGAGACAGCAGTGATCCAGCAGCAGCAGGTTGAAGGTAAAGACAGCGGCAGCGGGCAGGAGAGGAGCAGCCAGAGATGCTGCTGACTGACAGGGACAGTGTAGTACAGCCGGTAAGCAGGTAGTAACGTTAGGATAATACAGGGACTGTGAGGTGATGGAGGTAACGTTAGGTAACGGCCCGACAAACCCGAACGGACCCGCGGGTTCTGGCCGGGTTAACATTGGGGGGCAGCACCAGACAATTCATGCGGCTGCGTCGGGTTCGGGCTTAAAAACCCGCGGGCCGGGTATCAATATTAATTGGTGTTGCATACTTCCCAAAATGTGGCAGCCATGGTACCTTATTCTGATAAAATAGCAAATGGTCAAGGCTGAGTAGTGTTAATGAGCAGCAACTGTCCATTTTAGGCTCCATCATTGCATTTAGATATTTAGGCTAAAGGTGTGTTGAAAGGCTGCATAGTAGTTTGAATTTGTTGCAACCCTCTATGCTGAGGTTAAACATGTTTTAAAAAAATAGTTTAAAATTGCTAAATGATAGTAAAAGCTTTGCAATTTAAGCATTACTAAATTAAGTGTTAAAAAAAGTATAAAAGTATTATTAGCAAAAGGTTTGCCCACATTGAACAAGAGTAAGACATTGTCAAATGCTTTTATGACATAGTTGCTTTGCATGAGTTCATAAAGTAGCCCAGTTTTTAGCCTGATATAACAATGTTATAGCTCTTTAAAGGAGGGAGCACCTTTAAACCTGAAGAATTAGAATTGAGCTGCTATATCAGGGAAATTCAGAAAATACATATTTGAGATGATTTCAGTAAAAAGGATGAAAGACTTGAACTACACAGAAGCAGACAAAAGTGGTGGAGTTAACAAAAGACACTAAACCTCTGAGATTTAGGATGCTGATGATACATCATGCTTGAAATAGAATATACCTAAGTGGGTAGAACTATGTGTTAAGTAAATGTACTTATTTGCTTTCCACATTGGTTATTTGATAGACTTCTAAAGTAATGATAAACTGTAAATGTCTTCCTTTTTTTTTCAGTTGTGCTCTGCTAATTATGAGGGGCCGGTCTAAGCCATAAATGCCAGGGCCGATTTTTTGTCCCAGTCCAACCCTGCTCTCAGCACTTCAACACGTGTGTGTTTTTTTCTGCTTTGCACGCCAACCAGACGTGACATGGGGGCAACGATTCCATTTTTTATTTATTGAAGTTCGAGATTGTGACTTAATTTCGGTTGATTTTGATTTAAAATCGAAATCATGACACCCTTAATAATTCAGGAATCATAATCTTCACATAATTTATTTACTTGCCAGACCTGATATACATTTCCCAAATTTTAAAGGTCTGAAGGCCAAACATGTGTGTGCATGTCTGTATACATGTATGTGTGTGCACATGTACATGGCTGTGGAATAACAGATCAGCTAGTTTACTTTGGCAGGGCAAAGTAATCACAGTTCTTACAGCAGGTGGGGCAGCCAACACAAATGTAGATGTATTCACGCACTGTTCAGAGGGAGATAAATTGTGTTGGCCTTAAGTGGAGGCAAACTTGTGAGAAAAAGTGGCTTAACAAAACATTAATCCAAGATAACTACATTGCTGCAGTACTGATTTGGCCCACACAAATTTGTTGATTCAGCCCACATAATGTGTGGAATTATGGCACTTGGACGGTCCGCTCCTGTTTGCCAGATCTGAGTCAGATGTCAGCCAAAAGCAAATCGAATAAAATATGGCCACAGTCTATTCTACTCTAGCGGGTGCGATCTGACCCAGGGCCTCTATTTAATCTATAGCTGATAGTCTAAAGCATAACCCCCACAATTCCAAAAGATACGCGTCTGCTGCGTTACAGCTACAGTCTATGAGTCAACTTCCACCGGGTCCGCTGCACTGTGTATCTGCTCCGTCCCAGCTACGGCATTCCGGAGCCCTCTGGAAACCTCCGGAACAGATACGCAGGACTTCTATTTCTGGTGGATGCGGGAGCACGATGCAGCAATTCAACTGAATTTAGCACAGAGCAGACAGAGAGTCACACACCAAAACAACAATATAACACCCAGTTACTTTTCAAAATAAAACACTCTGTGTTGAGACAAACAATCTCTTGTACTTATCCTCCAGTCAGGAACACCTAGTGCTGTTGTTTTTATAACACATACTATACACTACATACTACTATGCGGTCGCGATTGATTATGTGATTATCGTGGGAACTCCTTGGTCCATTTTGTTAATTACAAAATTACAATGGAAAATTTGGGTGCAAAGGGGTTGTATTGAGACCCTGAATTAGTCATGGGTGTGATTTGGTGGAACACAAATTTAACCAATCCAAGTGTCCAATCCATCCCCTAAGAGCCAGGCGACCTGATACATATTTAACAGTGGCACATATCTTTGCTGGGGGACAGGGATGTGGTCCTTAGCTGCTCATCTGTGTAATCAGCACCTGCTTGACTGCACACTATTGTGGCAGTACTGGCAGTAAAATGCTTATAAGCCAGTCCCAACCTACATTAGAATATAAACAAAAAACATGTCAATCTAGAGGGGATGCCAAATGTCAGCCCAATTGTTTGACAGCGCTGGGAGGCTACTGTCTTTTCAGCACAACAGACTTGACCTCCAGTTTCTAAAACATGCCGCTCCATGTGATCGACAGTAAGTACTCCACCTTTACCACTTCCATGGGTCTATATGCATATAACCATCTGCGCAGGGCCACTGCAACAGCCCTGGGAGCTTTACCGACTGATGACTAGCATTTTCCGGGACCAATAGTATTTCAGTCTGCTTTGCTATTTGAAGGATCTGTTGGCGTTTGTACCTGATGGGCGGACAACCCTGTTGCGCCTGGAGATGGTGTTTGAAAAACTGCGCGGCCATAAATTGAAGTTTGCCCCCAAAAGCTCTTCTTCCTCCCCTGCTGGAAAAAACAGCATAGACCAGCATGATTTCTGTGCTGGTCTATGCTGGTTAATGCCAGTTTGGTGCTGGTTTAGCTGGTGCAGCATAATGAAGCTGGTCCACCAGCAGGGTCCCAGTAATTATGCTGGCTAACAGCATAGTCTTGCTGGCGAAATTGCTGATGAAGCTGCTCAACAGCATCCCATGCTGGTCACCAGCATCCTATAATGGTGCTGGTGTGCTGGTCACCATGCTTGGGCAGGGAACACCTGTGCCTAAATCCTGTTCAATCAGCATCTTGATTTGCCACACCTGTCAGGTGGATGGCATATCTTATTGGATTTCAACAAATGTGTGCCCACAATCTGAAAGAAGTAATTATTTTGTGTACATAAAAAAGAAAAGCATTATAAAATTGTTTACTTCAACTTGGGAGAGAAATGGGAGCAAAAAACAAGTTTTGCAATTATATTTTTGTATATTTAGTGCAGTATTTACACTTTGTTTTGGGAGCCCTCAAATGACCCCAAAATCTTGCAGGTTGGAAGCTTGTGTTCAATAAACTTGGTGTACTGTGACAACCTCACTTACTCTGTGTCGTGTATTGGGCTTTCACAGCCAAATTCACTCCTCCTCATACTCTGCAATATGAAATAAGTTGTAGACACATCCCATGCTCTTTTGACAGCATGAATGGAAACAAGCGATAAAGATGAAGATGTAAATAAAATAAAATATAAAGTAGACATTAAAATTATAATAAACTAAAATAAAATATCAAAGTAGACAATAAAATTAGGGCCGGGACTCGATTAAAAAAATTAATCGAATTAATCAGAGGCTTTGTAATTAATTAATCGAAATCGCATTTTAATCGCATATAAATATTTGACCTGCGAACAGTGAGAAGCAATTTTTTTCACATGGATTTTAGTATACCATTGAATAATGACTGAATACAGAAGCTTAAGCAACAAAACATTGTTTGGGTTTTTTTTTTCAAGACCAACAGACCAGTGCAATTTTTGCCATAAAGTGTAGTAATAGCTTATTTAGGAATACATTTCAGAGATTCAGGTAGCCTCTAGGTCGGTAGACCTTCTGTAAACTATAACACTTTGTTTTTTAAGTAAAACACAGTACTTTCAAGTACATTCAGAACATTGGAAACCCTGACTATTAGAAAACATCTATCTTCAGAGGCCATAACAGACTTTACCAACAGCTGATCTAAACAAATCAATTTCAGTCCAACTCTCTGTAAATAACCTTGGCCAAAACAATAAACAGTTCAACATAAAGTGCCAGTTGCAACAACAACATAATAAATAGTTGCTTAGCATTTAGGTGATACCTGAGGCTTGATATGCTGCGGTGATACGCAAACTCCTTCTTGCATAATTTGCACACAACTGTGCTCTTCTCTTATCTACGCTGCCATCCGTCCACTTTTTAAAACAAAATTTCCCATCCACGGGGCCAACCAGAGCAGTCTCATCTGCTTCTTCGTTCATTGTTGTTGTCTGAAGTCATGAACGCAGTGTTGGGCAAGCTACACGAAAAAAGTAGTGAGCTAAGCTACAAGTTACTCTACATTAAATTAAGCTTCACTACGCCAAAGCTACTCCCCAGAGAAATGTAGCAAGCTAAGCTACAGCAAAATGGCAAAAGTAGCTTAACTACATCAAAGCTATTTTTTTTTATATTGGAACAACTTCATTCCAAGTCAAAGCTATCTCAGTGATCAATAAAATTATCAATCAGACAGATAAGCAGGCAAAAATGTTACGTTCAATTGTTTATTAAACAATAATTTGTGCTTTCGCTATTTTGTATATTTCATCATTCAACTATCAATGCACACTTAATTCTAACATCCATGGACAGTCATTCACCTTGCTACCACAGCAATATCCACCTGACTTACACTAATGGACAGTGTCCTACACTGTAGCATATTAACATAATTAAACAGCAAATAGTATATTATAGTTGTAGTTTTCGTTAAGGTTCTCTTGTCTTCTAGTTTCAGCTTTATAATTTATATTTGATATTTGAGTTAGTCTATTTAGTTATTGTATATAATTCAGCCTTTAATTGTATTTGTTTCTTTTACCTACCTCATTGTTTTTGTATTTTGATTTATGTCAAGTGGCTGTAACACTTTAATTTCCCTTTGAGATTAATAAAGTACTCTATCCATCAACCAGTGTCTCATATAACTGGTAGTTTCAAAAGTGGTATTTTTATTAGGCCCACTCTGTAGTAGTAGCTATATCTACATACATTTTAAGCTAATCATTTTGACTAATCACCATACTTTGGTTTTGTAGAAATTGCATTTTTGCTGTATCCTGTGCTGGTTAAAAATGACAAAAGTAACAATTCAGAGTAATGTTTCTCTGTTACTGTATTTGTTTATTATTCAAGTTTGTCTTTTGCATCCCTCGGGATCAACTCGTCTCCGTCCTCCTCACCCTCTGCCATCTTTCCATCAAGTAACGTAACTCACTAATGCTAACCTGTCTGTAATCCCGTGCAGCAGAGACGTTGTATGCAAGGATTAGTCCGTGGTGTCACCATCATACGGAAGTGCTTCTGTTGGCTCCACATACACGGCCATGTGTGGCGGTGGCATCACCGACTTATCCTTTCATTTCAGACCGCAACAGAAAGCTCCGCTGCGCTGAACTTCAGAGGTGTTCATAAAAATGTAGCTTGTGTGGACGCTACCGCGCTACTTGGTCAATAAAAGAGCTAAGCTACTGAAAAGCTTTTTAATTCAGAAAGTAGCCACGCTACCACCACGCTACTGAGAAATGTAGTTAAACTAGTAACGCCGCTACTTGTAGCGACGTTACTGCCCAACACTGCATGAACGCTATGCATGAACGTTTGTTGGTGCTCCAGTATAATCGGTACCCCTGAAACTCATCCAGTGAGAAACGTTCCGCAGTGCAAAAATTAGTGCGATTAAAATGCGTTAATTTTTTTAACGCGTTATTTTTTGTGTAATTAATTAAAGCCCCTGTACAGAGTTTTTAACTGGATATGCAAAAGTCTCTGGTTTCTGCTGATGTGTCTCTGTTACCTACAACAGCAAATGAGCCCATCAGTGTGAAGATACGCTTTTTCTAAGTAGTCTAATTCTATACCTCTGAAAGGCCTTGGTCGGGTCGGACCACTGACGAAGCGATTTACGGCAGTCAGACCGGAACTGACGACACTCAGCATATCTGTTTTGTTGCTACGCTAGCCAGTGCTAACCAAGCTAAAACTTTTGTCATGGCTGATAATGAGACAAAGAAAAGAAAAAGAATTCGAACCGAGACCAACGAAAGGCCGAGAGGGAATCCAATCGAGCTAGGGCTAAACACCGATAAACATTGGCGATTCCTTCGAGAGATGGAGAGAGTTGCGGGGCTTGAAGGGATTCAAGTCGGATCCAGAATTTGCCCGATTCCTCCTAGACAGGTATGTAAATTTTATTTCATTTATGAAATGTATTGCGGGACGTAGTTTACAGCAATACATGAATTTATGTTGTTACAACAAAGCTGGCTAACGTTACCACTAGATTAGCTCTAGATACTACACTCGACAACAAACGTCTTAGATCACGCATCCATTTCAGCTGTGTGTATCAGCCCAGCCGACCTGCAACGATGCATCGGTAATATCCTCTGTCATTATAAATGATTCAGTTTCTTACTTAGAACAAAACATCCATCACAATCACTGTGACTTTGCTGTAACGCTAGCTCTGTAGCACCGTGGGTAATATTTATAGCTGGGAAATTGCAGTGCAACAGCAGCATTACACACAGTGACAATAGTGCAGTCTTTGCATGTTTAGCCTATGTCACAGACATCACGGTAATACAGTTAGCTTACAATGTAAGGTATTATGTTGGTAATGCTACTGCAGTTTTTTCCAATGCTGGGTTATTGCATTGACAATAAAATATTACTAAGGTAAGTTGACAACTAAACTAAACAGTTCTACTACCGAGTTATCTAAACTGTTGGTTGTAGGCTTACTGAACTTAGATGTATGTCTGTGTAAATTCTCATTTGTCCAGGTCAAGGCATGATTCAATTACTAAGAGAGAACTTGTATTCACATACAAAAACTACACCTGTGATAAATGTTCCTGCACTCACATAAGAGTAGACATTTAACTTAGCCCACGGGTCACGGGAAAGAGCATCCGCCATAATCTTATCTTTGCCCTTGATGTGCCGCACATCTAAACTGTGATTGCAGGAGCAGAGACCAACGCATGAGACGCTGATTCGGACACCGCAGTGAACCCAGGAACGTCAGAGGATTATGGTCGGTATAAACAACCAAGGCACACCCCCAGCGCCAACATAAACTTCAACATTTTGAAGCGCCCAAATCATAGCCAGTGCTTCCATCTCAGCTGTTGAATAATTATGCTGGTATGAGTTAAACTTTTTGGAGAAGTAACACACAGGTCTATCAACCCCATCTGTTTCTTGCAACAAAACTGCCCCTGCGCCAACATGGCTGGCAACTACCTGAATCTTAAACGGCTTATCTAAGCACGGTGCAGCCAGGACCGGAGCCGAGCACAACAGAGACTTCACGTTGTTTTCAACTGTAGTTTGACAACAAGGGGACAACACATACTTCACCTTCCCCTTTAGCAAATCCGTCAGAGGTGCAACTACTGTGGAAAAGTTTTTACAAAAACTCTGGTAATAACCGGCCAAACCCAAGAAACGCATGAGCTCCTTCTTTGTACATGGGACAGGGTACTGCTCAACAGCTCTCACCTTAGCATCCACTGGACGAATATGGCCCTGTCCTACCACCTGGCCCTGGTACTTCACTGTCGCTCCTGCAAACTCACACTTCGCCAAATTGACAGTGAGACGCGCCTTGGCCAGGCGGCCAAACAAAGCATGGATGCGCTGAACGTGAGTATCCCAGGTATCACTAAAAATGACTACATCATCCAGATAAACCGCACAACCTTCAAGACCCCCCACAACCAAATTCATAAGGTGCTGAAAGGTCGCAGGCACATTCCTAAGTCCAAAACTCATCACTGTATACTCATACAAACCAGAGGGTGTTTTAAAGGCCGAAATTTGCCGAGCACGAATGGAAAGAGGAACTTGCCAATAACCTTTCAAAAGGTCGAATTTACATACAGATTTGGCTGCACCAACCTGGTCAATGCAGTCCTCCATCCGAGGTAACGGATACGAATCTGGTTTTGTGGCCTTATTAACTTTCCGGTAGTCTGTAGAAAATCGGGGTGATTTATCACATTTGTCAACCAACAAAGAAGGTGTTGCCCAGCTAGATGATGAAGGGACTGCAATATTGTTATCCAACATATATTTTACCTCAGACATACCAGTACCCAGCATTACTCTACGCTTGTGTGGCGCACACCTATAAAAACGCAGCTTTATTGGTGTGCAGGTCCCGATGTCAATGTTGTGCTCTATGAGGTGTGTGCGTGATGGAGTGTCACCGAGCAGTGCTGGATAGCTCCTAATTAACTCTGCAAGCTCAGAGCACTGAGACTCAGTCAAATGACTGATCAGGCTCCCCAAATTACGCCGTGTCTCTGAGTTTTTTAGCCTACCACTAACCACAGGATCATCAGGCGCTCTGACATCCACCTCCGCATCCGGTCCCAAGGCAGAAGACACCACACCTGAAGACACAGAATTCACAATGAGTGCAGGGCTAACATTTGAACAGTGACACTCGGAAACAGATATCCCGATGATCATACTGACTTTTCATTTTAGACTGAGCTACATTCAAATTCTGAAATGCCCGCTCAACAGCTGTAAACAAGCGATGCCAAAACCCATCTACATAATCGATCAAATTTGTTGGTGGATCAACCTCAGCCATATCATCCCGATGGGTCGCAAGTGGACCGCGCACTGTATGAGCAAAAATGAGATTGTTTGGACTGAATCCAGTACTTTCCTGCACAAGCTCCCGGGCTGACAATATCAGCCATCCCAGGCCCTCTTCCCAATCCCCCCCAAGCTCAACACAATAAGAGCGCAGCAGTGACTTTACATTTGGTGAAAACGCTCCAATGCCCCTTGGCTCTGCGCATGGTACGCTGACACACGGTTGTGCTTCACCTTGAGCTGCTTAAGGACCTGTGAGAAGAGATGGGATGTGAAGTTAGAACCTTGGTTGCTCTGAATTACCCTGGGCATACCAAAAACAGAAAAAAACTGTGACAAAGCCTTCACAATCGACCTGGCGGTAACAGAGCACGATGCATACACTCCCGGGTACCGCGTAGTTTGGCACACCACATTCAAAAGATACAGGCAACCCAATTTTGATGGAGGTAATGGTCCCACACAGTCAATAACCAAATGCTCAAACGGCTGACTAATAGCCGGGATAGGACAAAGTGGTGCTGGCTTGATCGACTGACTTGGCTCTAGTACTAGTGAGCCGACAGGTATGGCATGACTTAATATACCTGGAAACATCACTCTTCAACTTGGGCCAAAAAAAATACCACAAAACACAATCATAGGTTGTCCTCACTCCTAAATGACCCGAGTCGTCATGCGTGATTTTCAACACAAAGTGGCGAAACTTCTCCAGTGCAACAACCTGGAACAGTGGTTCCCCGACAAAATCACCTTCAAATGGCACCTATTTCCGCACCAGCCCTTCCCTCTTGCACTAGTTTCACATTGCAGATCATTAAAAGACTTGTTATTCACCATCATCCGTCGTTTGAGTCGTGCTTTTGGGTTCAGATCAAATTCAAATCATAACAATAAGCTTTCAGAACCGATGATTTCACTTTGGCATAACTTAAACAGTCAGTCGCACTTAATGCAGAGTATGCCTCCTGAGCCCTACCCGTAAGCACACACTGAAGCATCAGAGTCCGGTCCACATCCAGCCATCCTCTCACATCAGCAATGCACTCAAACAGCGTAAAGAAGGTATCAGGGTCCCTCTCATTGAACTTCGGCAATAAACGTACATTTACGCCCATATCACAAGAACATGGCACAGCACCAGAGACAGAGGCAGCCTCCGCTCCCGATTCACTTGACAGCTTCCCGTCTCTAATCAAGTCCAATTTACATTTCTGCAACTCCAATTTCATTTTTTCAGTGCCCTGCCTTACTTTCTCTAGCTCCATCCTATTTTCGATCTCCACTCTCAGTTTATGCTTTTCCTGCTCAAACTGCAAAAACATCAGTCCCCTTTGCTGCTCAAACGTTAAGTTTGACACAGGCAGGGAGCCCTGCGCACCAGCTGAACTGACAGGTAGAGCAGCCATGGTTCCCCGACAAAATCACCTTCAAATGGCACCTATTTCCGCACCAGCAATCCCTTTTGGAGGAAACAGCCATGCACAACCTCCCGCACCTGCTCTCCAGGAAGAACACTATCCAGCAGAGAATAGAGAGTCAGGTCGGACTGCTGACGTTCAATCCACTCCTCCTGAGAAACAGACGGAGGCAGATCAGGCAAAGGCACCACAAACTCACACTCCCCATAATGCTCACTTTCACTTGAGTCTGGAGAAGCACGGCCATGAGCGCGTGTCACAGCGCAAACAGGGAAAACCTCTGGAAACCTCCGGCCACTGTCATCCCGCGCCCCAGCCGACAACGGTCTCGCAGTAACCAGAGGAGGAGGTGGCACATTAGCTCATACAGCACCACCAGCCAAATCGTTTCCCAAAATCATCTCCACACCATCCACAGGCAACGCGTGGCGCACTCCCACTGCAACAGTGCCCTGAATAAACTCACAGTCAAGCACCATATTATACCGTGGCACCGGAGCCAGCCCCATCTCTATCCCACGGGTCACAATGTTATCCCCCGTCTCCATAACAGATGAAAAAGGCAACACTGACCGCAAGATGAATGAGTGTTTCGCACCTGTGTCCCGCAACATCGTAATTGACACACGCTCATCCCTGCCGACTAAAGACACGACAGCGCTAGTAATAAATGGCTCAAAACCAGCATCCCCGCCAGAGCATACATCACTGTGTGTTAAAGCAAAATCATCCGCCAACTCGGCTGCTCTAAGAACAGTGGTTGCTTTCTGCTCAGCGACACAAGTAGCTATGCGCTGAGGAATCGAGCTTTTGAACTGCTCTAACACCTCTAACTCCTGCAAGTCCTCAAAGTGTCAACATCAGCAGCGGTACACCAGCGGTTAAAACGACATAGCAAATCACGGGCCAACTCCACGTTAGTCTTTTACCCATCATCCAAATTTTTTGCCGATAAGCCTCGGGGACTAACTCATAAGTGTCATGATTCCATCATGGCAGCCCTGCCCTCTCCCTTGTGTGTGTGTGTGTGTGTGTTTTCCCTGTCTTTTTTCCTCCTGTGTCTCTCCCCCTGTCTGTTCTGTGTGTCTGCATGTGGGCATGGTTTCTCTTCCACAGGCAGCAGCCAGGTGGATCCACTTATTAATCTACACCCTTTAAAGCCTCTGGGTTCCCTACTGCTGGCTGCCAGATCGATTCGTCAGTCTTCGTGGTTGTTCACATCTTGGCGCTCCAGTATTATTTGGTGCTGTATTTCCGTGAAAGTAGCTAATGCCTCTGTGCCTCTCCTGCTTTGCCCCAGATTGCCGTGCTGACGCTGTAGCTTTGTGTTTTCTACTGCCTTGCCTGCCTGTGGATTTTGCCTGCACGCTGTCTCTTCTCCTGTGTTTCCCTGCCAAACAAGTACGCTCGAGAAGACGGACTTCACCACGCCTGGCTGCACCACGACACCTTCACCCTCATCACTCCTGGTGAATCTACAGGCCACGTCGGGTCCCTGGGACCTCGCACCACCCCTTCCCTCTTGCACTAGTTTCACATTGCAGATCATTAAAATACTTGTTATTCACCATCATCCGTCGTTTGAGTCGTGCTTTTGGGTTCAGATCAAATTCAAATCATAACAATAAGCTTTCAGAACCGATGATTTCACTTTGGCATAACTTAAACAGTCAGTCGCACTTAATGCAGAGTATGCCTCCTGAGCCCTACCCGTAAGCACACACTGAAGCATCAGAGTCCGGTCCACATCCAGCCATCCTCTCACATCAGCAATGCACTCAAACAGCGTAAAGAAGGTATCAGGGTCCCTCTCATTGAACTTCGGCAATAAACGTACATTTACGCCCATATCACAAGAACATGGCACAGCACCAGAGACAGAGGCAGCCTCCGCTCCCGATTCACTTGACAGCTTCCCGTCTCTAATCAAGTCCAATTTACATTTCTGCAACTCCAATTTCATTTTTTCAGTGCCCTGCCTTACTTTCTCTAGCTCCATCCTATTTTCGATCTCCACTCTCAGTTTATGCTTTTCCTGCTCAAACTGCAAAAACATCAGTCCCCTTTGCTGCTCAAACGTTAAGTTTGACACAGGCAGGGAGCCCTGCGCACCAGCTGAACTGACAGGTAGAGCAGCCATGGTTCCCCGACAAAATCACCTTCAAATGGCACCTATTTCCGCACCAGCAATCCCTTTTGGAGGAAACAGCCATGCACAACCTCCCGCACCTGCTCTCCAGGAAGAACACTATCCAGCAGAGAATAGAGAGTCAGGTCGGACTGCTGACGTTCAATCCACTCCTCCTGAGAAACAGACGGAGGCAGATCAGGCAAAGGCACCACAAACTCACACTCCCCATAATGCTCACTTTCACTTGAGTCTGGAGAAGCACGGCCATGAGCGCGTGTCACAGCGCAAACAGGGAAAACCTCTGGAAACCTCCGGCCACTGTCATCCCGCGCCCCAGCCGACAACGGTCTCGCAGTAACCAGAGGAGGAGGTGGCACATTAGCTCATACAGCACCACCAGCCAAATCGTTTCCCAAAATCATCTCCACACCATCCACAGGCAACGCGTGGCGCACTCCCACTGCAACAGTGCCCTGAATAAACTCACAGTCAAGCACCATATTATACCGTGGCACCGGAGCCAGCCCCATCTCTATCCCACGGGTCACAATGTTATCCCCCGTCTCCATAACAGATGAAAAAGGCAACACTGACCGCAAGATGAATGAGTGTTTCGCACCTGTGTCCCGCAACATCGTAATTGACACACGCTCATCCCTGCCGACTAAAGACACGACAGCGCTAGTAATAAATGGCTCAAAACCAGCATCCCCGCCAGAGCATACATCACTGTGTGTTAAAGCAAAATCATCCGCCAACTCGGCTGCTCTAAGAACAGTGGTTGCTTTCTGCTCAGCGACACAAGTAGCTATGCGCTGAGGAATCGAGCTTTTGAACTGCTCTAACACCTCTAACTCCTGCAAGTCCTCAAAGTGTCAACATCAGCAGCGGTACACCAGCGGTTAAAACGACATAGCAAATCACGGGCCAACTCCACGTTAGTCTTTTACCCATCATCCAAATTTTTTGCCGATAAGCCTCGGGGACTAACTCATAAGTGTCATGATTCCATCATGGCAGCCCTGCCCTCTCCCTTGTGTGTGTGTGTGTGTGTGTTTTCCCTGTCTTTTTTCCTCCTGTGTCTCTCCCCCTGTCTGTTCTGTGTGTCTGCATGTGGGCATGGTTTCTCTTCCACAGGCAGCAGCCAGGTGGATCCACTTATTAATCTACACCCTTTAAAGCCTCTGGGTTCCCTACTGCTGGCTGCCAGATCGATTCGTCAGTCTTCGTGGTTGTTCACATCTTGGCGCTCCAGTATTATTTGGTGCTGTATTTCCGTGAAAGTAGCTAATGCCTCTGTGCCTCTCCTGCTTTGCCCCAGATTGCCGTGCTGACGCTGTAGCTTTGTGTTTTCTACTGCCTTGCCTGCCTGTGGATTTTGCCTGCACGCTGTCTCTTCTCCTGTGTTTCCCTGCCAAACAAGTACGCTCGAGAAGACGGACTTCACCACGCCTGGCTGCACCACGACACCTTCACCCTCATCACTCCTGGAGAATCTACAGGCCACGTCGGGTCCCTGGGACCTCGCACCACCCCTTCCCTCTTGCACTAGTTTCACATTGCAGATCATTAAAATACTTGTTATTCACCATCATCCGTCGTTTGAGTCGTGCTTTTGGGTTCAGATCAAATTCAAATCATAACAATAAGCTTTCAGAACCGATGATTTCACTTTGGCATAACTTAAACAGTCAGTCGCACTTAATGCAGAGTATGCCTCCTGAGCCCTACCCGTAAGCACACACTGAAGCATCAGAGTCCGGTCCACATCCAGCCATCCTCTCACATCAGCAATGCACTCAAACAGCGTAAAGAAGGTATCAGGGTCCCTCTCATTGAACTTCGGCAATAAACGTACATTTACGCCCATATCACAAGAACATGGCACAGCACCAGAGACAGAGGCAGCCTCTGCTCCCGATTCACTTGACAGCTTCCCGTCTCTAATCAAGTCCAATTTACATTTCTGCAACTCCAATTTCATTTTTTCAGTGCCCTGCCTTACTTTCTCTAGCTCCATCCTATTTTCGATCTCCACTCTCAGTTTATGCTTTTCCTGCTCAAACTGCAAAAACATCAGTCCCCTTTGCTGCTCAAACGTTAAGTTTGACACAGGCAGGGAGCCCTGCGCACCAGCTGAACTGACAGGTAGAGCAGCCATTTACGAAACAGGTTCTCCCTTCCCAAGACACCACTATCTAATGCGGACAAGATAACAAACTTAATCTCATACTTTCACTTTTTGTCTGCAACCTTAATTTCGTAATCATCAGCTATTTGAAATAACTGCTGCTTCGCACAGCTACTCTAAAAGACCTCTGAAGGCGCAGCAACAAACTCCGACACGGAAGCCGTAATAAATCAAAACCACCGGACCGAAGAGCATGCACAGTTTTAACCACCCACAAGACGCACACTTGAGGCAAAACTGGCCCCGGGAGTACTCCCCCTAACTGCTTAACTGAAGCTAAATAAACTCACCCCTAGTGTTCGTGTGGGTCCGCGGTGGGTATTTACCTAAACAGGACACCCCCACAAAATCCCCTGGACGTGCTCCCGAGACTGCTGCCCAAGGACACCCGACACTAACCGCATCGCCACCACTTTAAACAGGAAAACAACAAACGACACTGCCCAAAGGAGAAAGTGCCCCTAAAGCCTAACGGGGAAACTCAGAAAACAGCGACTGGGGGGGTACCACTTACAGTCTCTTCAGATCTCTTCAAAATATCCTCCTGCAAAAACTCAAACAAAACTACAGAGCTCTCTAACAACGGTGCATCTCCCAAAATTAAGCAGAAAAGCAAAACAATTCAAGCACTAAATGCGCACCAAAAGACACATGCGTAAACAAAACAAAGCAACAAAGACACAGGTGCCAAACAAATCTCAGACACTTCAAACAATCCAATTAATCAAACTTTAACTTTAGACGAGCCCCCATTTCTCACAGCTGGCTCAATGCCATGACAAACAACAGAGATGCACTGTTTAACTGTTTAAAGGCATAACAAAAAGATGTTTATTTAAATCAATATTGAGGATAAATCAGGTAATATAATAACATGAGGTGTGAGAGTCAGTATAATCAGTGGTGTAAGATGTGCATGCATGGTAAATATGGTGTGTGTGGGTGTTGTGTGGTGCATAAAAGAAAACCAAAGAAACCAAAAGTTAAAGGTCCCATATTATACTGTTTTTCATCAATTTCACACAGCTGTCAGAGGTCCAACAAATCTATATTCGATATGTATTGCCCCAAACACATCCATGGTCCTGAACTCCAGCAGTCTAAAAGTCGCTCTGCTGAGCTCTGTTCACAGCACAGTTTCTGTGCCTGCACCTTTAAATGCTAATATGCTGCGTCTGTCAACGCCTACTTGGGGAGCCCTTATGCTAACGGTAGCATGCGCTAATGTTTACGGTGGATGTAACACTATGGCTCGCGGAGATTTTTTCGTTCAACCGAACCAGTTTGACCCAGAATCGGACCCAGAAGTAGAGGCTCCGGAAGAAGTACAGACTCTGCGGCTGCAGCAGGACGTTTCAGAATGGTTAGTTTGGCTGAATAATATTAGTTCGTTTGTATGTGTTGTTACAGCTACTGCCATGTAGCTAATGGCTAAAAGCTAGCGAAAGCTGTGTTTGTCTCCAACACAGTCTCCAAACTGTTATACACTGTTCGCGTCGTCTCTGTCTCCAGTCTGCACATGTTTCCAGACTTTCTACTGTGACAACAAAGCTCCCTCGTAATATTATTAACATTAAACTCGCTTCAAACGCCATTGCATAGCGGACCAAAGCGGAGCTAACTAGTTAGCCAGTTTCAAGCTGACTTCACCATACTCGTGGGCAACTGTAAATGCTATCAAACCGCGGCGACACTTATCGCTGGCTCGGGTGCAGTTGCTGGGTCCAGTATGGTTGAGACTGATCCTTTTACGAGGGTCAGTGTTGAGGCAAAGCCAGCTTTGTATTGACTCTCGTTACTGAAGCAGTCCGACGTGAGGTGGTTAGCACACACATACAAGCTAACAGGAACCGCAGCCGGCACGTTGTCATTAAAAATGAAACACGACCACTGTCTCTTCTGTTGTTCTGTAGCTGGGACAGAATATAGGCACTTCTGTTGATTTATACACCAATAACAGAGCAATTGTGTGTCTAGCTCTGAGCGACAACGTTGTGAAACACTGCTGTCTGGTGAGCACACACATACAGCACTTTGGGAACTGCTGTGGGTACATTCCCATTAAAAATAAAATCCATCCATTGAGTCCTCAAGACCCCCGATGAGGTTTAAAAAGACTCTGGTGCTCGTTAGTGCAGCCAACGACAGGGCAACCGCTTCTTCCCGGTCGTACATTCGCCATTTTCTAACCGAGCGGAAAAAAATGGCGCCGTTTAGATAATTCCTTCGGGTGTGGCAAACCTTCACCTGGGGCGGTGCCACCAACCTAGGGGGACGCGTCTAATCTGTCGGAGACGTCACCGACAGACTATCTTCAACTGGCCTGTATAAGCACACATTTTCTAAAGGCGGAGAAAGCAAAAAAGGGAGAGGATGAACTTTTTTCATACCAGGGGGGATTGTAGACAGGCCGGGGATGCATATTACTGATAGAAAACCGCTCTAAGGTGTATTTTGCATAATATGGGACCTTTAAGGCTGCCGCATCATCTGTGGAGGCAGGTGTCTGTCTGCAAGGAAGAGAGAGAGAAACACAATGAATGAGAATCTGCTTATATAGCACACAAGATCACTGGCCCAGGTGTCCTCAGTTACTAGATTGCCAGGCTGGCCCAACCCCTGCCAACCAGCAACCTACTCCAGACCCCACTGTCAAACACCAACAGGGGTCTCCACAGAACCATAACAGATACTGTGTACCTGTGTACAGTTTTACACGTGTACATATATATATATATATATATATATATATATATATATGCAGTGTTTCCCCTAGAATTTTTTTCAGGCCCGGTGGCACCCACCGAAAAAACCCTAAACAGACGAGACGCGAAATACAGCAATAACAAACATTTACATTAAAAATCATTGTAGGCCTATATTGCTGAATGACATCACTTAAATGAAATCATTAGGCTTAATCTAACTTTTAATCAAAGTTGCATGGGCCTGAAAGGCTGCAGCGTGGTGGTCTGAACCCATATGAGCATCAAGAACATCTTTCTGTACATTGCAGAAGGGATCTCAATGAAAACCCTCTGGGATGGTCCTCTTTTAACGGGCTGCTTATGCTGAGGGCATAAGCGACAAAACTTCCCTACACATAATTGAGACTCTATCAGTTATAAATATTTTTTTTAACAAACACATACATTTTTTATTCATTTTATTATAACAGAATTACATACTTTTGACAATGCCTGGGAAAACTAGCCTATTGTCTGTGTTATTTTCATCATTATTGCTTACCAAAAAAAAAAAAAGAGAGAGAGAGAAGCTCCTCAATCAGAACAAAAATATAAGCTAAACAACAAATTGTAAACTCACCATGGGGAGTGTGGTACAACCAAGGGCTGTAGTTATGGTTATTAAGCCATTCGGGATCGCAGCCAGATGTTCTGTGTTTAGCTGTATTTTCTTTTTTTCTGGGTCAACGTTACCAGTTGGTCCGGGCCCGCGGTCACCCGCCGGACAGGGGTCGGCAGTCGGACCGGTGTCAGGGGCAGTAACGGTCCTCGAGCAGCCCCCCTCTCCACTGCAATCTGCCCCCCTTTCTTCCGTCTCACCTGCACCTGTCATTTTTTCTGGAGTTGCCCCTGTTACTCTCCCTTCATCTATTTTCCTTGGTTCCGGAGTTTGGCAGAAGAATTTCTTTATATAAAGTTGTCTGTCACAGGCAATATTTTTTCTTTTCTTCGGCGGCTCCATAGTTGGTTAGCTAACAAACCTTAAACATCCCAGAATATATGCCTGCACTCTTAGCAGCGGTACTCGCATCGTTACTAGGCAATGAAGCAGGTTGACAAGCGTTGCGCTGCACAGAGGCGCTCCTAATGTAAATGATTATTGATTTATAAATAAATTGATAGGTGGCTTATTTTTGGCATATTGATTTTTTTTTTGGCCTGGCGGGCAATGGTAGGGGAAACACTGATATGAATTTCCTGTTTTATTTTGAAAAGTAACTCTCCTCTCATTTCTGGTCACTTGCCCTTCCTTATGTGTCACCGGTCTGAATGTGTCTTATAGTCCACGTCTCCCTTTGTATTATTTTGCATTTTGTTCAGTCGTGTACCCCAGCCTATGACCACAGTCCTTGCCTTGAACCACGCCAAAGGCCTCCACGTTTGTAAATCAGGGCCCTTATTCACAAAGAATCTTAATGCTAAAAGTAGCTCCTAACAGGCGAATTTAGGAGCAACTCCTAAAATTTCAACTTGAACTTCCTGTATCTGCTCGGGTTCAGACGCTTTTCTGCTTGCTCTCCCTCTCGCTTCTGCTTGCTTTCTTTTGCACTGTTATTCCTTCTCTTCACTGAGAGATTACAGGCAGCGACTCCTGGATATTTACAAACCACTGGGACAACAATTAATTGGCTGCTGCTGCCTTATTTCACTATTTTTTTTTTCCGAACTCAGTACTTTCAGAATGAGGCCTACGAAGTAGCACAAGCCTAATAGCAGCTAATGCTAATTAGTATCAAAATGCCTCCCTTTACCATGGACGACTTTCAGAAGATCCTTCAGAAATTTGCTTTGCTGGAAACCAAGATCCACCAGATAGAAGTAAATGTGGAAGTGAGTGGACTATGTGGGAACAAAACTACTCTCCCATGGAATCAAAACAGCAGACAAGAGCCTGCTAACACACGGCCAACTAGCCCCGACAATGACTCGACAAAACAGGAGTTCTGGGGACTGGATAAAAAACCCAGGAACATTCTTCCTTGCTGGAATACTCTTGGCGAAAGATAAATCATTTTTGAAAGAACGAGTTACAGGCAGAGCCCAGTGCCCTGAGATCTGTGATGCAACTGGTTGGCCTGCACTGGCCTCCTCAACACCAGTACCAAAGAGGAAACAACTGTGGACAACAGTGAAAACAAAAAGTAAGAACAAACCTACCCAAATAACAAAAATACTGGAGAACAGATTTGCTCCACTTTATCAAGACCTTGCAAGCTCTCCGTCAACAAACAAGGAGAGATATGAGACCAAATCCAAAAGTAAAAGACCACAGAAAGAGCTTATGAATGCTCAAACGGTGAACTTTATTGACATTTTTAACATTTTCTGGGAACGCAGACACCTCTTTAAGGCAGATAGACTCTGCCTTAACAAGTCAGGAGTAAGGTTGTTAACCTCCAACATATTCTACTCAGTGCACCACACATCAGTTCCTCCTTCCAAGGACAGCAGGCAAGACAAACCAAAACAACTGATAAGACAGCCCTTAGAAGGAGAACTACTTCTGCCTGAGATAAGCTTCGAACAGACAAGTCAGCTGTGCCAGGAGGAGTCCTTGCTGCCATCTTCTCCCCCTAAGGAGGAGTGCCCCCCAGTCTCAACAAGAGGGAAATTCCACTCTCCACCAATGCCAACCAACTTTCTGCCCTCTCCGGCCAGCCTCAGCCTCTCCCACTCTTCCCCCCTCCTGGATTTTACGGATGAGATGAAAAAGCTTGTCAATGTTGGACTGAGACTCACACCCCGTCCAAATCTGCCACGCTTGAAACTTCCATCGCCAAAACGTCACCGTGCCTCTCCACCTCCACTGAATCATTCTTTATCTCTACAGTCTTGCAAAGTTGGTTTTGATACCGTAAATATAGTTCAATTAAACATAAGGGTCTGGCAGGAAAAAAAAATCTTACTTTTATGTTTTTAACTGAAACTTAGTTAGACCAGGATAACAGTGCAGCTGTTCACATTGAATCAAGTCCTCCAAATTTCTCTTTCATAAGTGAAACTAGAATGCATAAAAAAGGAGGAGGTGTTAGTATTCTGTTTAATGAGTTACTCAAATGCAAGCATATGTTTTATGGAAGTTTTACTTCTTTTGAATATGTGGCTCTTCAGGTAAACTCATCTTCTCGAGCTATATTTCTAAACATCTACAGGCCACCTAAATACTGTACGGATTTCTTTGATGAACTTGTTGAGTTACCGTCTCTTATCTGCACTGACTTTGATTGTGTGTTAATTGTTGGTGACTTAAATATCCATGTCGACAAACCTGAGGACAGGTGGACTAAAGAACTGTGTTTTGTCCTTGATAACTTTGGACTCAGCAGGTGACACAGCCCACACACAACAGGGGCCACATCCTAGACTTAGTTATCTCAAAGGGTCTGAACATTTCTAAGGTTCTGATATCTGATGTTGCTCTCTCCGGCCATTACTGTGTTTTATTTGAGAGTGATATATCTGTGTACACAAATCTTCAAACTGAGGTTGTTTCACAGCGATACATCACTGATGACATATTCTTTGAGGCTTTCTCTTCCACACCACCCCTCTCCATGTTCTCTGTCAATGACCTTGTACATCATTTCAATTCCAAAATTACAAATGTCATGAATGCCATTGCACCCACTAAAGTGAAGGTGGTCTCTGGTAAGAAAAAATCTCCTTGGATAAACGCCACACTTGTCAAGATGGAAAAAAGGGAATGTCGAAAAGCTGAGCGCAGGCGGTTTAATTTAGAATTGAAAAAATCAAGGCAGTCCTTCTTCTCAGACATTATCACCAAGAACAAAAATAATGCTCGTGCCTTGTTTGCTACTGTCGACAGGCTAACAAACCCTCATGTGCCAGTAGCCTCTGAACATCTGTCTACCAGGGCCTGTAATAAATTTGCATCATTCTTCAACTCCAAAATTCAGAACATCAGACAAGCGGTCAGTGCCACTCTACCAGGTACTGGAGGTGTGTTGTCGTTTTGTCCATCTAAAACCAACTCTAATACCATGACACAATTTAATCCAATCAATGACAAAAAACTGCAAGACATTATACAGCATTTGAAATCTTCCTTCTGCTGTCTTGATATTTTACAAGCAGGGTTCTTCAAAAAAGTTTCAGACTGCATGATTTCAGATCTGCTGCAGATTGTCAACAGGTCTCTTCTCTCAGGTGTCTTCCCCCAAGCCATGAAGACTGCAGTCATTAAACCACTCCTGAAGAAGAGAAATCGAGACACATCAGTAATGAATAATTATAGGCCCATTTCAAATCTGAAAATTTTAAGTATAATAATTGAAAAAGCTGTTTTTCAACAGCTAAACAATTACTTAATAATAAATGGCTGTTTTGATGTCTTCCAATCAGGATTTCAGCCACATCGCAGCACTGAGACGGCTCTTGTTAAGGTCCTCAACGACATTCATTCAAACACAGACAGTGGAAAAATCTCAGTCTTAGTATTACTGGATCTCAGTGCTGCGTTTGACACAGTCGACCATAATATACTACTGGACCGACTGGAAAACTGGGTTGGACTCTCTGGTACAACACTAAAGTGGTTTAAATCTTATCTAAATGAGAGAGATTACTTTGTGTCTATTAGTGATTACACATCTGAACAGATGAAAATCACAAGGGGAGTACCCCAGGGCTCCATTCTGGGGCCTCTACTATTCAGCATTTACATGCTCCCTCTAGCTCAGATAATGAAAACTAGTTACATTTGCTACCATAGTTATGCAGATGACACGCCAACTTATATAACCATATCACCAGGGGACTACAATCCCATACAAACGCTAGAGTAGATGCACTGAACAAATCAATGATTAGATGTGTCAGAGTTTTCTTCAGTTAAACAAAGATAAGACTGAAATAATTGTTTTTGGATCCAAGGAAGAACGACTAAAAGTCTCTAGTCAGCTACAGTCTGTAATGTTGGAAACTACAGACCAAGCCAGAAACCTGGGTGTAATTATGGACTCAGACATGAATTTCAGCAGCCATATTAAGACAGTTACAAAATCAGCCTACTATCACCTTAAGAATATATCCAGGATAAGAGGGCTTATGTCTCGGCAGGATTTGGAGAAACTTGTTCACGCATTTATCTTTAGCAGACTCGACTACTGTAATGGTGTCCTTACAGGACTCCCTAAAAACTCCATCAGACTGATGCAGCTGATTCAGAACGCTGCTGCTCGAGTCCTAACAAGAACCAAAAAAGTAGATCACATCACTCCAGTTCTTAGATCTTTACACTGGCTTCCTGTCTATCAAAGAATAGATTTCAAAGTCCTGTTGTTGGTTTATAAAGCATTGAATGGTTTCGAAATACATTTCTGATCTGTTGCCGCGTTATGAACCATCCAGACCTCTGAGATCATCAGGTACCAGTCTGCTTTCAGTCCCCAGAGTCAGAAGTAAACATGGAGAAGCAGCTTTCCGCAGCTATGCGCCACATATTTGGAACAAACTCCCTGAAAATTGCAGGTCTGCTCCAACACTCACCTCTTTTAAATCAAGACTTAAAACATTTCTTTTTGCCACTTCTTTTAACTGAAGCAATTCAAGTCTTTGAACTGCATTGTGACTTTTATTCTCCAGTCTTGTCTCTTTTAAGTTTTTTCTATTTTAGCCTGCTTGTTTTGACGTTTGTTTCTTAACGTTTTTACTTGTTTTTATGTCTTTTTTGAATGAAATTTTCATGTCTTTTAAATGAAATTTTGATGTCTTTTAATGTAGTTTGTATGCGCCTGTAAAGCACTTTGAGTTGCCTTGTGTCTGAATTGTGCTATACAGATAAACTTGCCTTGCCTTGCCTAAAAATAAGGGGCGAGTCAGTCGTAACTTTAGGGCTTCTATTTTCTTAAAATAAGAGAATTTTACACAACATTTTAGGCCTAAAAGTAGCACCTAAGTCTAGGAGACCTTAGAAGTAGTCCAGAGGACTCCTAACTCGCTAAGACCTAGCCACAAAAAGTCCCAAAATGGCTGCAGTCAATCCAAGACCAGATGATTTGGAGACGCTAAATGACAGGGAATTATTAAAACAATATTGGATGGACCGCGAAGGGATTAAAGTTGTGGTTGAGTTGGTGAGGGATGCAATAACGTCCCCAACCAACTGAAACAATCCAATAACGCCAGACTTAAAATGTTTGGCAACACTCTGGTATTTGGCTTCGGGGAAAATGCAACTCTGCAACACGGATAATTTAGGGATATCACAGCCATCAGTAAGCTGCTCCATCTACCAAACCATCAACGCACTCTGTAGACCCCATATATTCCGTCAGTTTATCCGGTTTCCTTTAGACAATTGCCAACAACAAAGAATCAAAGCCAAATTCATGGAAATTGCAGGTATACCCGGTGTGTTCGGTGCCATTGATGGGACGCATATTAAAATAACTGCACCTTCTCAGGATGACGACGTCTTTGTCAATTGGAAAAAGTCGCAATCCATCAATACACAAATTGTCTTTGACACACATTACAATATACCGGACATTGTTGCGAAATGGCACGGATCAACACATGATTCCCGAATTTTAATGGAGAGTGGATTGATGCATATTTTTGAGCGGCACCATGTACCAGCTGGATGTCACTTGCTGGGGGACAGTGGGTATCCATGCAAAAGGTGCAATGTTTTGGGTTTCTTGGTGTATTTTAGAGCACACAAGAGGACACGTAGTGTTGTGGAGAGAGGAATTGGTCAAATGAAATGCAGATTTCATGTGCTACACAGTGAAGTCAGACTAAGCCCAGAGAGAGCCAGCAGAGTTATCACTGTAGCCCTTTTTACACAGCATCTCCGCATTATCTCCGGAGCGGTGGTTTGCCAATTCTCCGTCGATGGTGATTCACACAGAGTGAAGCGTCTCTGCCTTCACGTGTGAAATTCACACAGAAAGATGGCACTGTGGCTCCTAAAGAGGCGTGACGGTACACGTCATGTTGATGCCGTCGGTGATTCCCAGGTGTTCCCCTTGTCTATCTAAACCCGCGGACAGTTTATAATCATATGGATGCTGTTATAATGTGTAGTGATTGAGATCCTGACCCACCAAACATCCTGGAAAGTGAGTTAAATTTTTCGCGCTAAATTACATAATTATACATAATCACCATCAGTAAACAGGACGCTGTCTGACTCCTCACTCGTGGGGAAGGACGCTGTTTTCTGGGTGGAAGTTCCCTGAAGTCTCGGTCCGGAGAACTGACGGTCGCGGTGATTTATTTTCATCACAAACACTCGGTGAGTTAAAGTTTTTTGCCTGTGACAGACGCTGTTTTTTGAGCAGAAATGTGAGGAAGAGTCGGTAGGACAGGCGGGAGGACGGACGCTTCTCCATATACAGCTGTGGTATTTGTTTTCCTCATATAAGTTGCCAAAGACAGTTACAGTTACTACGTTACTTTTGTTCGGTCCTGTAATGTTGCTTTGTGGGACATTTCTCTGTATTTAGTACTGTGAAGGACCTGTACAGTTATCAGACTTGCATGACTGACACGCCCCTGCTCCGTGCTTCCGGATTATCCTTTCATGCTGGGACGGCTCACCAATAATGCGGCCCTGATACTACCTCCAGAGGTGGATCAGTGCCGGAGCAAAATTTCCCCCCTGTCTGCATCTGAAACTTTCACACAGGGGAGGGTGCGGAGAATTGGCGCAGGATCCCCGCATGCAAACGGCAGTGTGAAAGAGGCTAGTGTGTGGTATTCTTCACAACCTTTGCCAACAAAGGAATATCCCACAGCCAGAGGATGATAGTGATGATGATGATAGTGATGATGGTGATGATGGTAATGATAATGACAATGTGTTCCACATGGATGAAGTGAAACAAAGACTGGCATACAGGGATCACTTTGTGAATACACAATGGTAAGAACAAATTATATAAAATACAGCAAACCACATTTAATCCAAAGCCATTTATTCATGTTTAACTGTAATATTGAGTCTTCAATTTCATGACCTTCTCTTTTTCTTTCAAAACTTTAGTTTGCCGTCTAAGCACACGCATTTCCAGCTTAATTTTTTTCTCCATCATGGGTGAGGGGAAGGCAGGCAGGAGGTGACAGAGACCCACAGCCCCAAGAGGGAGGTGCTGCAGCTGGAAGAGGAGCTGCAGGAAGAGGAAGAGCACGTGGAGGTGGAAGAGGAGAACATGGAAGAGAGAGAAGAGGATATGGGAGAGGAAGAGGGGGGCCTGCAGCTTCTGGGTGTTGATCCTCCCTGTAGGGGAGAGATATTGTAATTAGGATCCTTATTTGTGAACACGTTTTTTGGAGCTGGGTGTCATTTCCTCTTTCATTAAATATCACTATGCATACATTTTAGTGTCTGATTTACAATGGTTCTGTGTCTGGTTGTGCCTTATGTTTTGATTTCTATGCCCTTTTGTGTCTGGTCAGTGTCTTCTCTGTTTTTTCCCTTCCACCTTGTGCATGTTTGTCTCCCTCTGTCTGCCAGCGTTATATCTCCTCTGTGCTTCCCCCTCGTTATCTCACCTGCCCTCTTCTCTCCTCTCTCTCCGCACCTGCGCCTCATCCCCTCATCAGTGTCTGTGCATTTAAGTCTTTGTTCTCCACTCACTCCTAGTCAGTTTGTTGTGTGTGTTTCCCAGTGATGTTCCCTGCGTCTTCTCCCGTGTTTCCTGATGGTATGTTTTGGCTTTTGATTTCTTACTTTGTTCTTTTGGATTTGGACTTTGTTTAGCATTGTTATTTTGCTACTTTGTTTTTTTGGTCTTTTGACTCCTTAAAGTTTGTTCACTTGGTCTTTTTTGTATCTCCCAGCTTTGGTGTTATTAAAGCTCGCTATTTGTTCACTCTTATCTTGCCTCCTGTGTGTCTGCGTTTGGGTCCACCCCCTTTTAGTTTTCTCCAGCCGTAACATGATTATTGCATAATGCTTACCCCTCTATCTCTGACAATAACAGCATAGCTGGGTCAGCTGCACCCTCAACACCAGTTATACTTGTGTCTGACCCCAGCACGCTGTACACCACTGACACGACTGGGGCCAAAGGCTTTGGTGCTGAACCTGCTCCTGTAATATATGTAATATGTAAAACATAGGCTACCTTACATTTAAACATCTTTATATCAATCTAGCACTTGGGATAAAACAGTCTACCAAGACTGTGAATATGAAGATTATTTTGTATATGGCTTTTGTAAATTAGCAATGTTAATTCCCACCTGTTTTCTCAATGGCTCGTTTGTAGGCTGCAATCTCAGCCCTCGAATGAGAATGCGGCGAATACCACCGTTTCTCGCAGTCGTCGGCTGACCCCGATACTGCTGGGAACGCAGCGTTGATGTTAAAAAGCTGATGCTTTGCTTTGCTAGTACCCCGGACCCAAATTTTCCCTTGATCACGTGTCTTCTTTCAAGCACCTACTTGGCCAGGAGCAGCCTTGAGCTAGAGACACCATTCCAACTTTAAACGAGTCAGCAAACCTTGAACTATTGGACCTGTATTCGGTTTTTTAAAATCTTGTCCTGTCTTCTGAGTTTATAATGGGTGTGTATTGTATTTTTCTATTCATTCTTATGGGGACATTTTCATCTTTGGCTCTGCTACTGCTCCAGCATATGTGCAGCCATTTTAAGCTCTTTCAGCCCTCATAGTCTACAGCTTTTCACCCTTTTCAGATATTCATCTTTCTGCCTTTCCAACTCCCTCAAACATTCAGCTTTATGTTCAGCTATCAAAATGTTCACTATGTTAAGCTCTTTCAGCTTATAGATTTGCAGTTTTCTATTCTTTTCATCTTTTTCAAAATTCAGCTTTATGTTCAGCGACAGAAACTGTTCTATCAAAATGTTCAACTTTGTTAGCCCATTTAACCTGTTAATTTTAAGCCTTTCTGCCTTTTCAGCTTTTGAAAAATTCTGCTTTTTCTGCAAATTCCCAACCATTCAACCTTATAGTTTTATGCATTTTCCAGTACATTCAGCAGATTTCCGGAATTTCTCCTCCTCCTCCTCCAAAAACTTTTGGCTCGGTTGGTTATCGGTGACAGGAACACCGACCAACTGCTGCATTGAGTCCCATTAAACTGAGAGGAAAAGTATCTGGAGGCAAGCAAACACATCCACTTTTCTAAACTGCTCCATAAGACACATTTCTGACCACACAAAAACTTCACAGAATGCTCAAAAGACTCTCGTAGTTTCGACCATTATCGCTATTTGAGTGATAGCAGTTACTGTTTTGCAGAGAAATGCATAATAATGTGAGGTGAGCCTCAGCTGAAATCATCAACTCTCAGTCCGTTATCAGGACCAATCACCGTGGCAACTGAGATCAACTGGGCCAACACAGAGACAGATTTATCAATGAGTTTAACTAAAACACACACACAGTATGTTTCCCAACATTTTAACTATTATCTTTTCATTCATTCATTCAAGCCAGGAACTCCAAATATTGAAATGTTTTAAATCATCAATATATTGAGATTTATTGAATTTCTCAGTCTGAATCAGACTTTTTCGATTCATTCTCACTGTAACATCTCTTCATACTGCATCAGCTGCTTTTCAACACAAATTTAAGCTAGCATTGCAGTTTGGCTCAAAGCTTATATTCTATGTTTAATGCTTCATTCTCACCCAACTATTAGGAAGCTTTATTCTCTTCAGAAGAGACTTAAAATAAATTAAACCTACCTATTTAGTTTGGCCTTAATTTTTATCCAAACTTTCTTTATTGTTTTTTTCACAGAGCGGACAGGATCTCAGTTTTCACAAAGGCAATGATTCCAGAACAGGTTAAAAGATCCAGTTCTTATTAACCTATATCAGCCCAGAAGTGGCACCCACCCACCCACCCACCCACATTCAATCCATTCACTCTTACGACATACACGTGCAGTGCACAGATTAGAAACAAGGAAACAAAAAGTAAAAAAAAAACAAACAAAAAAAAACATGATACTAGGAAAAATATGGATACATAGTAATAACGTAATGGTACATTGTTACAAACAAGTAATATAGCAAAATACAATACACACCCAAGAAATAAATTAATGAATGGAAAAAAAAGGGGGGGGGGGGGTGGAAGGGTGGAGGCTCAGTTGGTTTCTGCTACAATAGTCAGAGAGTCAATGTATGTGATGAAGGGCTGCCACATCTTATAGAAGCTGCTTGAGGACCCTTTTAGGGAAAGCCTAATTTTCTCTAGCATAATACACTGCAGTACGTCCTGAATCCATTTATTATGAGTTGGGGGGGGGAAGCGTGAGACCATTTTAAAAGAATAAGTCTTCAAGCTAGTAATGTGGTGAATGCAATGATTTTTCGTGTGGACTTAGGCACATTGCGTGGAGAGAAAAAACCAAAGAGGGCCGTGAGAGGATCAAACAGTATGATTTGACCCGTTTTACTAAGCGTTTCAAATATTGCTGCCCAAAAATCGGATAATTTAGGGCAAGACAAAAGCATGTGGACCAGATCGGCAGGAGCCTGCCCATATCTGTTGCAAGAGTCTGTTCTGTCAGGATAGATTTTGGCCAGTTTGGCATTAGTAAAATAGGCTCTATGCAGAATTTTACATTGAAGAAGGCTATGCCTCGCACAAATAGAGGACGAGTGGACATTTTTTAATATCCCCTCCCATTGCACATCGGATAAGGGAACTCCAAGGTCCTGACCCCGAACAGCTCTTAGTGAGGTTAGATGACTTGAGGACAATGTGTAAATTTGTTTGTATATGATCCCTATGAGTCCTTTCTTCCTGGGATTGAGGGTTAAGAATTGATCAATAAGAGAGTTTGGGGGACTGCTAGGAAACTGAGGGAAACAAGATTTTACAAAATGTCTTATTTGAAAGAAACGAAAAAGGTGAGTGTTTGGTAGATTGTACTTTGCTGCAAAGTCAGAGAATGAGGAAAAAACACCATTTAAAAAAAAAAAGGTCATTAAGCGTCGCAAGGCCCTTCTCAGACCAGGTACGAAAGGCTGGATCAGAGCTAGAAGGAGCAAAAAGGTGATTACGAAAAATTGGAGATTGACCTGACTGAATGTGGAGGCCAAAAGTTTTTCTGAATTGATTCCAAATCATCAGCGTGTTCGTTACAATTGGATTAGGACTAACCTGTTTAACAGACAGTGGTAGCTGGGAGCACACCACAGACCAAAGGCAAGAACGTGATGAGGAAATTTCAAGTAGAGCCCACTGCGGACATTCGGGTACTGCTTTACCAGTGTTCCAGAGGAGAAGCTTGTTGATGTTACAAGCCCAGTAATAGTAACGGAAATCTGGGAGCGCCAATCCTCCTAGGGATTTAGGAAGCTGGAGAGCTGCTCGGCCAATTCGTGCCCCTTTATTGCTCCAAAGAAACGAACCAATCAGCTGATCAAGACTGGAAAAAAAAGATTTCCTTATGAAGACAGGTATGTGTTGGAAAAGGTAAAGAAATCGTGGAAGTAGTGACATTTTTATCAAGTTGACCCGCCCAATCAAAGAGAGGGGGAGAGAGGACCATCTGGCAAGATCTAATTTACAACGTTCAAGTAATGGGTTATAATTTTTGGCAAATAGTTCAGAAAATGATCTTGTCACTAGGATTCCAAGGTACTTAAGACCGTCTGTGGCCTTCCTAAAAGGAGGAAGACCATGCGGAAGACGGTCAGCGGCAAGATTAATTGGTATGTAATCACTTTTTCCCAAATTAAGTTTGTAACCGGAGTACTTCCCAAATTTTTCAAAAATATCTAAAATTACTGGGAGACTAGAAGAAGGGTTGGATATGTACAGTAAAAGATCATCAGCATAAAAAGAAATTTTGTGAAGCTGCCCATGGCGCGTGATACCCTCGAACCTGTTCTCACTCCGCAACCAAATGGCCAGGGGCTCGACTGCCAAGGCAAACAGTAGCGGGGAAAGGGGACAACCCTGTCGAGTGCCTCTGTGCAGGGAGAATAGGCGTGATTTAATACCATTAGTGCTGACAGAGGCTAAGGGAAAGCATTGAGAAGTTTTATCCAATCCACAAAGTCAGGGCTGAGGCCAAATTTCTTAAGAACGTGAAAAAGGTATCGCCATTCTACACGGTCGAACGCTTTTTCAGCGTCTAAGCTCAAAACTAGTTCTGGAGAATCAGTAGAGGGAGAATAGAGAATATTGAATAACCTACGTGTGTTTGAAGATGAATGCCTTCCTGAAATGAAGCTAGTCTGGTCAGGATTGACCAAGGATGACATGACTCTCTGGAGACGGCCAGCTAGAACTTTCGCTAGTATTTTAAAATCTACGTTCAGGAGGGAAATCGGCCTATAACTACTACAAAGAAGCGGATCTTTGTCCTTTTTTAATAGCAGTGAAATTGAAGCCTCTGACATTGTGGGCGGTAACAGACCTTTTACCCGAGCAACCACTGGGTCAATTTGAGGGTACGTGAGCAGGTCAAGGGGGTTCGGGCCCTCCCAATCGCACGGAGAGGTTTCGGAGGAATACAGTTTAGAGTAATAGTCAGCAAACGCATTGTTAATGGCGGTAGGGTTGGATGTGGTGTCATCAGAAGCTAACCTAATCCTAGGTATAAGCTTGGAAGCAGCCTCAGCTCGTATGCTAGGAGTTTGCCTGCTTTATCACCCTGCTCGAAAAAACGTTGCTTGGTGTGTAAGAGTTGTTTCTCAATCTGGCCAGAAGTTAACAAGTTATACTGAGCTTGGAGCTGTACTCATTTTTTAAACGGTGCATCTGAGGGGTCGACAGAGTTTTGGGTGTCTAACCTTTGTATTTCGTCTGATATTTGTTTCAATTTAGAGCTCTCCGACCTCCTAAAGCTAGAGATGAAAGAAATAATTTGACCACGCAAATAAGCTTTAAGGGTCTCCCAAAGTACATCACTACCAATATCCGGTGTGTCATTTGTGTGGAAGAAGAACTTGATCTGATTGGTTAGAAAGTCCTTGAATTTCGGTTCAGATAGTAAGTGGGAATTGAATCTCCAGGGTTTGACGGGCAATTTGCCCTGGGAAAGGTTAATGTTTAAAGAGACAGGAGAGTGATCGGAAATGACTATGCTGTTATACTCGCATGACTGTATATTGTCTAACAATCTATTATCGAGTAGGAAGAAGTCGATCCGAGAGTAGGACCTATGGACATGTGAAAAAAAAGAGAAAGCTTTCGTGTAAGGGTGCATAGTTCTCCAAGGATCAGATAGGCCTAATTGATCTGCATGAAACTTTAACATCTTGGCCGCCTTAGACAGGCTAGATTGTTTGGTGGATGATCTATCAAGATCAGGGTCTTGGACCTGGTTAAAATCACCTCCAATTATTATGTGATGACCTGCAGCGTTTGGGATGTTTGAAAGAATTTTGAACATAAATTTATCGTCGTCCCAAGTTGGAGCATATATTGAGGCCAGGACCACAGGAGTATTCTGCAATTTGCCCTGTACCATGACATAGCGCCCATTTGGGTCAGAAACAACAGAGGAAGGTTCAAACGCAACATCTTTGTGTACGATGATGGCTGCACCCCTAGCCCTCTCCGAAAACCTTGAGTGAAAAAGGTGACTCATCCAAGGTTTCTTAATGCGGGAGGATTCAGATTTGCACAAGTGTGTCTCTTGCAGGAAAAAAAGATCTCCTTTAAGTTCCTGCAAGTGTGATATTACCTTGTTGCTTTTAACATTGTTATTCATCCCCTTGACATTCCAGGAGATGAGGCGGATGCTCCTACCATTCATCGGCACTCCCTTGTCCCGCTATCATCTGCTGAGCCGTGGGGGGAGAGGGGGGGAGAAGAAGAAAAAAACAAACAAAAAACAAATTAAAAAAAACAAAAAAAACCACCCACACATACGCACTCATGTCTGCGTACAAAAATACAAAAAAAAAAAAAAGCCCAATCCTCATAGGAATACAAACACTGAGTATCTCCCTAGATACAATTGCTTCTAACTACCCCATTCCCATTGCAAAGAAACATTGCTCAGCCTCTCTCCAAACTTTGAGAGTAATATATGGAAGTTAAATCAAGTCATTAATCAAGAGCATAGATTTTCAGTTTGAGAGCATGATTTCATTCCTTTTCAGTGACACAGCTCCTTCGCGTGCTCAGATTTTTTCTCCTCATGCTCACATTTTGTGCTTGCATTTAAATTTCTTCTGCTTTCTTTCAAAATGTCTGCTTAAAGTAAAAAATCACATGCCTGTGTTCACATTTCTCCTTCTTGCAAACAAAAATGTCGCTCGCATTCAAATGTGCCCTCTGCACGCTCAGTTCTAAGTGCACGCACTCAGAACACACACCTGCTCACAGGTCAAGTTCTGCTCTCGGATCTCTCCTCTGCTCACGGATTTTTCTTGTGTATCAACACTGTCAACCAATAGAAGGCCGGCTACTGTTGACCAATCAGATTATCCCCGCTTCTTTGCAGATGCGTTCGCTGTACTTCAAGGAGCGTCGCATACGGACGGGCACTGTACCGGGTTTATCTACTTCCGTCCTCCAGGCTGTTAGATGTGGTGGTTCCCTTTATTTTATGACGTCTTTTGGAATAAAATATCAGTTAATCAATACACGAGTGCCCGTGCTTTTCATTACAATAACTACATACATCAACATAAAGTAGAACAATAGCGGCTCTACTTTCGCCATATTAGCCAATAGCCAGCTACCCAGGCAGCGGGATATGTTATATAGTATAAATAGTGAGAAGTGAGCATGACTGTGATGATAGTACAGCAGTTAAGAACTCCTGTTCATATTACTTTTTGCATCATGGGACGCTGGTTCGCATCCCTGCCCGGCCGGCACCCTCGCTCGTGTAATGAATGAAAAATACTCTATCATCATAGCGTATTTTTCATTACACCTTTTTAATCACGTATGTTTACCCACCATCTCTTGTTAAGCGTTTGTCAGGGGGCCCATGAAGGAAGAAGAAGAAAAAAAGAAAAAAAAAACAGCTGTCCAGAATTGCCACAGGCCCTGTTTTTGTGAATGAAATATCTGGGGGCGGGTCAGTAAGGGAACGCTGAGTGGCCTTGATGCCTGTCAGTCATGATGAGTCGCGTCTCGTCACCTCTCTGTGTCTGCAGCTGAGCACTGTGATCCATGTCTCTCTCCCCGGCCGAGCGAGCTATCATACCGTAAAACACCAAATAATAGCCGCGGCATTTATTTGTTTCAATCACTTAACTGACCAGGCGTTTATTTGGGACAGGCGTTTAATTCCTTCCTCTCAAAATCCGGAATGAAAATGTCACAAACTTCGCCAGCTTCTCGGTGAATTATCTGGCATCCTCCTGCAAGTTGCGGCGGAGGAAACGATTCATCCAACTAGCACTCGCTGCAAACTCCTCATCTCTGCTGTCTGTCACTCACGGTTTTCCCGAGTTTTCCTCTGCATATTTTACGACAAAGTTTGAATTTCAATTCATACTTTTTATTTTGTTGCTGCACTGGAGCCATGGCGATCATCAGTGTGATACTGACTGACAGAAAGCAGCACAACGCGTGAAAAAGGCGAAGAAGAAAAACGTACAGTGTCAGTGGTCACGTCTTCTTCCTTGATTAAAAAAGAATAAATGAATTAGACCCAGCATTTATTTGGAACCAGCGGTTATTTATCAAAATATACACCTGCATCGGCGTTTAAAGGGGACCCTGCGGTTAATTGACACGCGGCTATTATTTGGTAATATACGGTACATTTACACCCAACTCTGTACGCCGGGCCGGGATGCAAACCAGCGTCCCATGATGCAAAAAGCATCATAAATTGATGTTCTTAACCGCTGTACTATCGTCTCAAACATACTAATCCCTCAGTATTTATACTATATAACATATCCCGCTGCCTGGGCAGCTGGCTATTGGCTAATATGGCGAAAGTAGAGTCGCTATTGTTCTACTTTATGTTGATGTAGCTACTGTAATGAAAAGCACGGGCGCTCGTGTATTGATTAACTGATATTTTATTCCAAAAGTCGTCATAAATAAAGGGAACCACCACATTTAACAGCCTGGAGGACGGAAGTAGATAAACCCGGTAGAAACAGTGCCCGCCCGTATGCGACGCTCATTGAAGTACAGCAAACGCATCCCCAAAGAAGCAGGGATATTCTGATTGGTCAACAGTAGCCGGCCTTCTATTGGTTGATAGTGTTGATACACAAGAAAAATCCGTGAGCAGAGGAGAGATCCGAGAGCAGAACTTGACCTGTGAGCAGGTGTGTGTTCTGAGTGTGTGCACTTAGATCTGAGCGCGCAGAGGGCACATTTGAATGCGAGCGAAATTTTTGTGTGCAAGAAGGACAAATGTGAGCACAGGCATGTGATTTTTGAATTCAAGCAGACATTTTGAAAGAAAGCAGAAGTAATTTAAATGCAAGCACAAAATGTGAGCATGAGGAGAAAAAATCTGAGCACGCGAAGGAGCTGTGTCACTGAAAAGGAATGAAATCATGCTCTCAAACTGAAAATCTATGCTCTTGATTAATGACTTGATTTAACTTCCATATCCGGCCAGCTCCTGTTAGAGGTCCCAAGGTCAAGATTTAAACAGTGGGGCGATCGTTCTTTTGCTGTCACAGCTCTCAGGCTGTGGAACAGACTGCCCCCTGACATTCGCACCACTACTGACCTCAGCCTTTTTAAATCAAAGCTGAAGACATACTTTTTTAGATTGGCATTTAACTCTGACTAGGGTAGTCCTGCTCTTAGGTGCACTTATTTTGCCTGTTTTTTACTTTATGCACTTTTAGAGGGCCTTTAACACCCTGCAGCACAAGTAGCACTTTCTTGTGTTTTCTTGCAGCACTGTAGCACTTTCTTGTGTTTTTAGGTATTGTTTTTATTGTATTATTTTATTGCTTTGATGTAAAGCACTTTGGGTACCGTCTGGCTATTGTAAAGGGCTATACAAATAACATTTTATTGATTGAAAATCCAGGGGACACAAACATTACAAATAGGACCCCAGTTCAAGATGAACTGAACATAAGAGCACAGTAGCTTTAAAGCAGGCATGTCCAAACTATTCCACAAAGGGCTGGTGTGGCTGCAGGTTTTCTCTTCAACCAAGCAGCAGCACACCAGACCTGAATCATTTAATAAACTGATCTCAGTCTTCAGAAACTTGATTGTTCAAACTGTGAGCTCTTGACTGGTTGGAACAAAAACCTGCAGCAACACTGTTCACACTGGTTCGGTTCTCCAATAATACAGCCCTGATACTACCTCCAGAGGCAGATCAGAGCCGGAGATTTCACCCCTCGTGTACCTGGTGTACTAAAGCCAGCCAAAAGCCAGTGTGAATGGGGCTATTGAAACGATGTTGATTAATTGTAGGCATTTCAACATTGAAAAATCATCATCTATACTACATAGGCTTTAGCACAATAGCTGCTCCCCTCCATGCTCTTACCTCCACTCAGGTGCAGTTCAGAAACTGTGAAAGCGTGTTCAGGGTTCATGGATTCTCTAAAGACACCGTTTCTGAGCAGGGGCCTCAGTTCCCGTCCCAGTTCAGTTGTGTCAAGAAAGCGGCAGACCGCAAGAGACGGTCTGCTCCTGCCTATGAGCCAGGCCAGAGAGTGTGGCTCTCTGCCAAGGACCTGCATCTCAAGGTTCCATCCAGGAAGCTGGCGCCACGGTTCGTGGGCCCATTTCCCATCACCAGGATCGTCGACCCCGCAGCTGTACGGCTTTGTCTGCCTCGGTCCCTCCGAGTTCAACTGACCTTCCATGTAAGCCAGGTGAAACCAGCCAAAGAGAGCTCTGTGGATCCAGCCGCCGCACCTCCCCCGCCACCTGAGTTGATTGATGGCGGTCCTGTTTATAAAGTTAAGCAGTTGTTGACAGTACGCAGCCAGGGCTGGGGCAGACAGTACCTAGTGGACTGGGAGGGTTACGGACCAGAGGAGAGACAATGGATCCCTTCTCGCCACATCGTAGACCCTA